>NC_047026.1:19546521-19835125 GCF_902652985.1 Pecten maximus
GAGAAAGATCCCTTTAGTACTTTCTCAGAAATAGCGATAACAAACTTCAATTGTAAAAATTCAAGATGGCTGCCTGTCGGCCATGTTGTTTTCTGATTGGTCTCAAAACGCAATATGCATAACTAGGCACCAAGGGGAGCCTACATATGAAATTTGAGAAAGATCCCTTCAGTACTTTCTCAGAAATAGCGATAACAAACTTCAATTGTAAAAATTCAAGATGGCTGCCTGTCGGCCATGTTGTTTTCTGATTGGTCTCAAAACGCAATATGCATAACTAGGCACCAAGGGGAACCTACATATGAAATTTGAGAAAGATCCCTTCAGTACTTTCTGAGAAATAGCGATAACAAGAATTGTTTACGGACGGAGGGACGGAGGGACGGAGGGACGGAGGGACGGACGGACGGACGGACGGACGGACGACGGACCACGGACGCAGGGCGATTTGAATAGCCCACCATCTGATGATGGTGGGCTAAAAATCAAAATTGCAAGTGTCTTGAAATGGATCTGCAGTTAAAACAAAATATGAGGTACAAGTATGCAATATAGAAACACATTGCACCTTATTTAAAAGAGTCAAGCTGAGTCAAATCTTCACTTGTTTTAAAATTGTGAAATTACAAAAAAATAAAAATGGATGAATCCTATAAAAGGTGAAAAAATAATTATTTTCAAAATGTGCCCTCAGTTTTCGATCAAATCCAAACCAACATCTGTATAGAATAATTTACAGACCTTTTTCACACAGGAACTCTCTAAAAATGAAGGTTTATATCACAGAAAGGCAGCATGTTCCACCTTAATTACTAACCATGCTGTTTGGCACAAGCTTTGACAGTTGAAATACATCTTTGTCAAATTGTAGCATATAGCACAATCATTATAACATACAAATCCACAAAATTTACATCAATGAAAAGAAATTGGAAAACTTACAATTATCCTTGATGTATGAAATATATCAAAATAGCTCACAATGATGATTTATATGTATTTCTAAATATTGAAAGCCTTTCTTCCTGCGGAAGATTTTTAATGCAAGGCTAAAAATAAGCAATTTTCATGTGAAATGGACATGACATCAATTCTAACGCACATTCAATAGGACATTGGTGATGGTGCGAAGAAAAGGTTTCACAACACTTTACAATTTGTTACTTTTTACTTTTTAAGTATGTATATGAGAAAAATAACAAACATGGGTCTGTACTGTAAACAAGGATATCTCAGCCCTGTAGGAGTTTGGCTGGCCAGCACTCGGAAAACGTAGTACAGACCACCCAGACTTTTATACTCGGGTTGAGAGATCCCTGTCCATGTAACAGGCCCATGTTAGATTCTGATCTCTTCCAGGCAACCATGGGATCACCTTGTGAAGTATGTGAGAAAATAACATCTTGATACCAGTAACAGAGGGCAATTAAAATCGTGTGAGGGCAATTAAAATCAAGTAATACTGAATACATTAATCAACCTCATTTTCAAAAGACATGATTTTCTACAAAGAAAACATACATGTACGTGTAATTAACATGTGACCAGATTTCAACACAATATTTATGGAATGTTGAAATACTTGTTAAAAGGGACAATACTGAAAACTGCCTCATTATAAAAATGAATATCAAGAGGGCAGAATAATCTACCCCTGTCATATGTAACAGTACAAAAAAAAACAAAAACAAAAAACAGGCCCATGTCCTCCTCCTTCCCGAGGACCTTCAGGTGAAATAGAAAGAACTTTACATGCTCCGTTGAAAATTTAGTATTAAAGCTAACAATGAGTCGTGTACTGGTATACATGTATATCTGGCAGAATTAGACTATATGTGACACTCCACTTTATAAAGAAAAGTTTGTTGATGAAATAGTAAGAAGGTTATGGTCTAGATAAATAAACGTTGATGTCCAGTCACCCATGACATTTCATAATATTGAAAGTACTGTTGGCATATAAAAATCATTAACCCTGGTAGAGTTCATTTATCTTACCTTGAAAAAATACAAAACTTTAAACAAATTCATCGGAAACAATTTCATAAATTTGAATCCAAACAGATATGAAATAAAATAACATGTATTTGTGTTATATAATAGTCTTACTGTATACCTTGGTATCAAAACTGGCCAACTAAACCATGTTGACAGTTATATTATAATTAAGTTTTGATCTGATGTAAAGGAAATGAAATCACTTCTACGATTTATCACAATCTCTTTGTAAAAACACTGATACAATAAAGCACTTAATAAAGGCACAGGGACCTGGCACCTATTCTCTACCTTGATGGCCTGCATATATGTTATAAATATCTTATAATACACATATAAATGGAATTTTTGCCAAGTCCCTGTGTTTGAACATATATCTGTAAATATATATACCGGTAGATATGTGGGACAAGAGCCACATCCCACATTTATATTGTGTTAAATATAATGCCGGTATCAAGCACCACTTTTACATTTGTAATTGCGTTGTTTGCAAACAACCATGAACAGAAATATTGGTGAAGTATATTTTCTTAATACAGCAGATTAAATTGTGAATCATTTTTAGAAAGAAATAGTCATATTTTATACACTGGTAGGTACTGTCTCAAACTCTACATTATTATCTGTTTCTATAGAAAATTAACTCCCCTTCAATCTCTTTAAGCTTTTTGTAATAAAAAATTTTGATCAATGTTAAAAGGATGTTAGGTCCCCAGCTACTACATTTCAACATGTTTTAGTGTAAAGAATCATTTCTAGATCACTTCCCGGTCGTTACAAATGGATTTATTAAGGTCCCCTGGGGCCCATTGCATGTAAATTCTCTTTAGTTTACCATGGTTTTTATTTCTTTTATATATATATATTTTTTTTTTTTTTTTTACTTTCATAATTTTCTTATGCCACCTGGCATATCATTATAACATCCACTTCCGTAGGTCTCTTGTGATCCTGCATGGTATAATTTTCAAATTATAACATTTGTTTGCAAAGAAATAATAAATAAAGTTGAATTATTTTTGTGGATGTATGCAAATGTCAAAATCTGAATTACAATGTATACCTTCTTCTTTATGGAACAAGCACTGTAGGCTATCTTAACATTTCACATCTAAACGTATAAGAATTTCAATAAAGGGGCATAACTCTAAACAAAAATCATGGAAATGCTAAATAAATTATAAGATGTTTATGATGTTTCACAGGGATGTGTTGTACTTGATGGACCGACAAATACTTTTTTACAATCTCTATCTATGTTGAATGGGCTATAGTTATATTGTAAGGACTGAATGAAAATTAACTTCTGTCACACACACTCAGATTAAAGCATATACACCCAAGCATATCCTGGATTAAGATCACGTAGGGACCGTCATGGAATTCTGTAATATCTTTCCTGCCATGATTTTCTGTTCCGCCTTGAGGCGTTTGTAGTCACCCCTCAGGAATATAACTCCTATCACAGCAGCTGTGGTCCCGTAACATAACATAAATATAATTGGATCTGAAATAGAGACAGTTCCTATTAAAAGATGTTACAAACAAAGAATAAGCAACATCAAATAATAATTTTCCATTGTTTTTACGCAGAGTGTGGCTCTCTGATTGGAGATTTTTTTTCTTACCTCTATGAAAAAAATCCGAAAATGGCACGAAAAATGTGACGTCACAATACGGCCAAAGAATCCCTGATAAGATCAGTTAAATTGTACATAAAATGTGTTTTAATTTTGAAAATCAATTTCCAAAATTAATTATAAGATCATTTAAATTGTACATAAAACATGTTTTAATTTTGAAAATCAATTTCAAAAATTAATTACAAGCATTGATGTCAATTATTTATTAGTTTCATAGTAGGTAAAAAAAATGTTTGCAAACCGATTTATTATACTGATACAGATCTGAGAAATACATGTATCTATAAACCAAGGCTTTTGTTTAGATGGCAATGAAACCAAATGCTACCCAAGTGAATTAAGATGTGAAAGCTATGGCAACATACTTTCATTATAATAGTACACAAGAATAACTGCATGACCCAGGATTTGACTTGGCAAATAATTTGTAGTTGATGATATTCTGGTTCCTTATCTGAACGGAAAGTGCTTTTGTAACATATACCCATCTTCAATCTAAAGTTCAGCGCAAGATTTTCTAAATACTTGATTGCATTAATCAACCTGACATCCATCAATCTCGTCTGTATTTTCCGTTAAATAATATATAAATCGACAACACATCCCTTCAACATCTATGTGTAATCCAATATCTTTTGGATCATCTTTTACAGAAAACCGTGACCTTTACCAAAAAATATCTGAGAAACTTTACACTGCTCATCTCTCGTGTTGCTTGTCAAATGACAACTAGTTCGGTAACAAACTTTATCCCTCTCTTATATTGCTTGGCAACAAGCCCCGCCTCTTGCCTGATTAGCTTGACGGAATCCCCATAGTGCAGGAGTGCTTTAGTTCACAAGGGTTTTTGAGTTCCAAGACTATTACACTGGACTAAAAGCTAGGCAAAGTCGAGGGATATAATCAAATTAACCTGTTACTTTTATATACCGTATAGAGTAAATGACAATCCAACAAGTATATTTGTTCAATTCGAACGGCTTTGGTTAATGAAGCAATAATGCTCAGACGTTGACCAAACTTTGTTTATGACATGACATTCCATCTCCCCAAAACATACGAGTATGCAATTCTTACTGTACAGTTAGAAAATTTGTATCAAACAATTGGACACCACTTAAATTTGAGGCCTCTAGGCTTCATGCAGGATAAATATGGTAGTTATTCCAGGATTCATTGGAGGTATTCTTTAATTGAGGACAGAAAATGTATGCTTTAAAATATCACTGACCTGTCCAGTCCTGAGGAGTAAAATTGTCATCATCTGCTCCACAGCCTACAACAGGTATTTGTACGTAATTCTAAATGTTACTCATTTCTCTGGTGATAATACGAAATAATGTGGGAACTATCAATATCAGTAATACTATTTTATAAATTCTCAAAGATTTAAATAAATACTACCTTTATTAATAACATAGACTTTGTTATCTTCAGATAATACAAGCTGCTGTATCACAAAGTCATAATTAAAACAGAACTTTTTTTTATCAGGTGAATTACTGTAAACATACTTATTTTAGCGTATTCAAATTTTAGTGCAAAAGTTAAAAAGGATTAGCAAAATGATGACTAAGAGTGTCAACAATGCTTTCCCTATAAAACATTGTAGATAAACTACCATTAGCCCAATCAAAATTTAGTGAAATTCTTCCAGTGCGAAAAAATCGCTAAAATAAGATTACCACTAAAATATGTACAGTCCTTGTAACTGGATTAAAATGTCTCATGTTTCATAAAGTGACCACAATGATCAAGAATATTGATTACATACCAACTACACAACTTGAATATGACTTTTCAGTGGCTGGGAGAGGCTGGGCTAGAACCTGGGATACCAATATCATAACAATTCCCTGTATTTGTCTGTAATACAAAAGAACATACTGGTACAGTATACACTTATTTATGACACAGAACACATTTTTACACATCAAATACTGACACAGTACACATCAAATGCTGACATAGTACACACATAATACTGACGAAGTACACATCAAATACTGACAATGTACACATTAAATACTGACATAGTAAACATCAAATACTGACATAGTACACACTTAATACTGACAAAGTACACATCAAATACTGACATAATTGTAATACCTACAAATAATGACATAAATGTAATACCTATCACTTCAGCTTACCCAGAGACAACCAGCAGACCAGAACTTGTTGCCTCGGCAACAGGATACGTGATCTCTACTGCCATTTCCAGGCTGATGGGATACAGGGCGAATCCAAACATTCCAAACAAACAAATGGAGGCTGCTACCAATGCTTCTTGGTCTCTCAAGCGTGAAACCTGGTGAAATACACAAATACAGCTCAATGGTGATGAAGTTATTTAATCTTTTACAAAACATCTTTTTATCGAATGCTGAATTGTGTCAGATACAAATAACTCCTACTTAAATGAACTCAACTTCTTAAGTTGGCCTGTTAGAACAGTATTTTAGTCACATGTGAAATGTTACTCTCAAAAAATCTAACAGCACAGCTTATCAGGTAAAACATATAAATCAACATATCTACCTGTAGATCAATGGGCTTACCTCCATAAAACCTACGGCGAATACAATGGCCAATGCATACGACACCTTGACAACCTCCTCAAACCTCTTTGTCTTGTCCACATAGATACCAGAAATGATCGCACCAAACAGGCCACCTGCTATCATCAGAGCCCCGCAAATCCCTGAGAAGTTCTGCAAGAACACAAAAGATATATCAGGCATCGCAGGTACCTGTGAGAGGTTCTGCAAGAGAACACAAAGCATATATCTTGGTATCACAGGTCCTTGGGAAGTTCTGTAAGGACACAGAACATATATCGGAGGCATCACATGCCCCTGAAAAGTTCTGCAAGAGAACACAAAGCATATATCTGTGCATCACAGGTCCGTGGGAAGTTCTGCAAGGACACAGAACATTATATTATATTGGGGCATCACAGGTCCCTGGTAAGTTCTGCATGAACACAAAACATATATCTGGGCAACAGGTCACTGGGACGTTCTGCATGAACACAAAACATATATCTGGGCAACAGGTCACTGGGACGTTCTGCATGAACACAAAACATATATCTGGGCATCTCAGGCCCCGAGGAAGTTCTAAAAGATCACAGAACATATCTGGGCATAATAAGGTCCCTGCAATGTTCTAGAAGAGCACAGAGTATGAGATAATATAGCAGGGCTCCACAGGTGTCCTGAAAGATCCTGCAAGAACACACACGATGTGACGGTGGTGTTCTCAAACTTTGCAGTATAATACTAGCTGCACGTAGGCTATCACATAAATGTTTACTTCATAACAAATGTACCTCAGTCAAAACAGCGAGCTGGTTGGAAAGTTTACTTCATTAATACAATATATGTAAAAGAACAGAAAAAGAAAATTCCTATCAAGTACCCTGACAGGAATCGAAAACCCATGTCTCCGTTGTCTACTCTACCAATATGCAACTGAGTCAAAGAAGCAAGCTCTGTCAACATAGTGACACAGACTGTATTTAACACCATATACAATCCACACTGACCTGCTTCTCTTACATTCAACTTTACTCACCATGTTTTATCTATAACTAAGAAATTTATACGAAAACCTAAAAGCTATCCGAGAAGATATGGTATCTGTTTACTACCAAACTTACATTGGAATATCCTCGCGGTACTACCAAACTTACATTGGAATATCCGTGCTGTACTACCAAAATTACATTGGAATATCCTCGCGGTACTACCAAACTTACATTGGAATATCCTCGCAATACTACCAAACTTACATTGGAATATCCTCGCAATACTACCAAACTTACATTGGAATATCCGCGCAATACTATTAAACTTACATTGGAATATCCTCGCGGTACTTCCAAACTTACATTGGAATATCCTCGCGGTACTACCAAACTTACATTGGAATATCCTCGCGGTACTACCAAACTTACATTGGAATATCCTCACGGTACTACCAAACTTACATTGGAATATCCTCGCGGTGCTACCAAACTTACATTGGAATATCCTCGCGGTACTACCAAACTTACATTGGAATATCCTCGCGATGCTACCAAACCTACATTGGAATATCCTCGCGGTACTACCAAACTTACATTGGAATATCCTCGCGGTACTACCAAACTTACATTGGAATATCCTCGCAGTACTACCAAACTTACATTGGAATATCCTCGCGGTACTACCAAACTTAGATTGGAATATCCTCGCGGTACTACCAAACTTACATTGGAATATCCTCGCAGTACTACTAAACTTACATTGGAATATCCTCGCGGACAGAGTATCTGATCAAGGAATGATGTAAAGGCGGTAAAAATGGCGAGTCCTGCTCCAAACAGAAAGTTCAGTATCCAGTAGTTCTTGTTTTTTGCCATCTGAAACATGATATTTAATACATGATTTATAAATCATTGCATATAAATATTTTTTCGGTTTCCTGGGGCCTGTTCATCTGTTTTAAATGTAATATTTCAGGCAGATATCTTGATTGACCTGCAGGCCTTGAAAGTCTTTGTCAAGGCTTGTATGACAACAACATGAAATCACCAAGTCCTACCTTGTTTCATTAATGAACAATTCTGGTCCAACCAGTCCAATCATTTGGACCACGGAAATATAAACTAAAACAACCCCAGACTCTCAAATGCTAATGAAGGGAGGTAACTAAGGTCCAAACTAACGTAAAATATTGAAAATGATTTAGAATGATATTTCTTCATGATTGGAAAAATCCAACATGGATATAGTATAATACAAATGAAAAAATATCTGAAATATGTGACATTCTTAGTATAACATATTTTTAAATTTCATGTCTTTCAGCGATTTATTTTTCAAGCATGTACAATGCATTGTACATGCATTGATTGTAATCAAGTGGCTCAACGGAAATAATTTTAACTAAACATTAAAACTTCTATAATCAGAACCATTCAAGTTTTCCCACATCAAACTTCAAATAATAAGATAATTTTACCTAATTGGGAAACTTCAACAAGTGAGATTGGGAAACTTAAACAATTCGAGATTTTCCCACATCAGTGAACTTTAGCAATAAGATCAATTTACCACAGCTGGCATTGACCAACTTAAATTGTTGAAATGTTCTTTCATCACCTGATCAATCATTTACAATATCTTTTTAAATCAATCTATCAAAAGATTTTTGGTGTATTTATCTGATTAATCTGCCACGGAGATGATACAGTTCTATATTTGTAGAACTATCAATAAACTTAATTTACCCTGAGAAACCTGACCACACATATCTGGAAGGAAAATTATACATATTTTCAAGTGAGTAAGTAAACAGTTGGTAAATCAAAGTATTTCTTTACCTTTTTGAATCCCTGGACGAATGGCTGTGAAGCCTCGTCAGCACTGGCCGACGGTGGTGTTGGGGGAACTGAGCTACAAACTCCAAACGTAGTCATCAACATCACTAGTAAGGCAGGCCCTGTCACTATCCACAGCTATAGGGGATACAATACAACATCAGTTTTATCTGTACTTTATAAGTTCCATGTTATGGGTGTTATAACACTGATAAAAGTAGTTATGTAATGGGTGTTATAGCACTGATAACAGGGTATTCACGTGTTGGGTGTTATGACACTGATAACAAGGTATTTATGTGTTGGGTGTTATAACACTGATAACAGGATATTTATGTGTTGGGTGTTATAACACTGATAACAGGGTATTAATGTGTTGGGTGTTATAACACTGATAACAGGGTATTTATGTTTTGGGTGTTATAACACTGATAACAGGGTATTTATGTTTTGGGTGTTATAACACTGATAACAGGGTATTTATGTGTTGGGTGTTATAACACTGATAACAGGGTATTTATGTGTTGGGTGTTATAACACTGATAACAGGGTATTCTCGTGTTGGATGTTATAACACTGATAACAGGATATTTATGTGTTGGGTGTTATAACACTGATAACAGTAGTTATGTAAATAGAGGTTACACAACGAGTGGTTGTTGGATATGGAATTTATTTCACACGAGTAAGTTATTTTTTAAAAGTTACAAAAGACACGAGCTTTAGCCAGTGTTTTTTGCAACTTTAAAAAAATAACTTACGAGTGTGAAATAAATTCCATATCCAACAATTTTGAGTCGTGTGACCTGTTTCTACCACAATAATATCGGCTTGAATCAAAGGGAAACGTGGCCAAGTATAATTTCGCATATGCAAATAAAGTGTACCGGTGACGTCCGGGACCCGGTGATGTGACGTCATTTGATTATTGATGACGTCAATAACAATTGCAGCTTGGGTCAAAGTTCACCGTGTTAGCCAATCGAAATGCGTACAGAGTTTATACCACGTGTGGTATAAACAGATTGTTAATCAACAGCTGTAATGATTAACTGATGGTCTGAGAGTTGAATAACACAGGGTATTGTGGTAGAATGGGTGTTATGTCACTAATAACAGTAGTTATGTAATGGGTGTTATAACACTGATAACAGGGTATTTATGTGTTGGGTGTTATAACACCGATAACAGGGTATTCAAGTGTTGGGTGTTGTAACACTGATAACAGGGTATTTATGTGTTGGGTGTTATAACACTGATAACAGGGTATTTATGTGTTGGAAGTTATGACACTGATAACTAGTGCTGGGAATCGCCATGATATTGAAGATCGATTATCGGGCTGTCAAGATCGATCGATAATCGATTATCGGCTGGAAATGGTTTTTAATTAGGTCCGACCACGTGTTAAATAAATTCTGGAAAGTCCGGATTCCGTCATATATTAGCAAATTAGTATAGCCTTGTACAAAACGCTGCACCGACCACGATTACGTAAGGTAGCTACAACGCTTGAATGCCGGCGTGGTTCAAGCGAGACATAACAAGAACAAGCGAAATGGATGTTTTATTTTGGTTTATTGAAAATAAAAGCATTCATAACAACAGTACGTATCTGAATAACTTCAGCCATTCAAATAAGAAACATATGAAACGATCTATTCATAGCCAAATTTCACAATCGATCTTTTAAGTGCAAAATCGATTATCAAATCGATCTTGGGTCCAACTCGATTTAATCGATGTTTCCGGTTATCGGTACACCACTACTGATAACAGGGTATTCACGTGTTGGGAGTTATGACACTGATAACAGGGTATTTATGTGTTGGATATTAAGACACTGATAACAGGGTATTCACGTGTTGGGTGTTATGACACTGATAACAGGGTATTCACGTGTTGGGTGTTAAGACACTGATAACAGGGTATTTATGTGTTGGGTGTTATAACACTGATAACAGGGTATTTATGTGTTGGGTGTTATAACACTGATAACAGGGTATTTATGTGTTGGGTGTTATAACACTGATAACAGGGTATTTATGTGTTGGGTGTTATAACACTGATAACAGGGTTGCTATGTGTTGGGTGTTATATCACTAATAACAGGGTTGCTATGTGATGTGTGTTATAACACTGATATCAGGACATTTTGTTTAAATGAGTGTTAAGACACAGATAAAATGGTACCTGTATTAGTGTTGATATGTACTTACCGCTATTGGTATCTCCTGTTTGTTACAGCCATTCACAATAGCCGGGATTAAGACGTTTGTGACGAGAATCCCCAGTGGATTTGCTGTGAAAAGATCAACATACAATACAGTATATATACAGATCAAATTAGGCAATAACTGTAGCAATTTTGTATGGCTTTGACAGGTTTCCATGAAAAATAAATCTATGTATCAAGTCTTTATAATTAATTTTCCATTGTTTGTACGCAGAATGCGGCTTTCTGATTGGTTGAGATTTTTTTTCATACCACTATGAAAAAAATTCCGAGAATGGCACGAAAAATGTGACATCACAATACGACAATTGACGTTGCATATTGATTTGAGAAAAAGAATCCCATATAAAACCAGTAAAATTGCACATAAAACAAGTTTTAAATTAGAAAATTATTTTCAAAAATTAATTATAAGCGTTGATGTCAATTATTTTTTAGTTTCATAGGGGTATGAAAAAAAATTGTTTGCAAACGCGGATTCATACAGTTTGCAAACGAAATTTTTTTAAATGAAAGTTATATTTCATTATTGGAAGTCTCTGCAATTTTCAAGCAAGAAAGAAACTTTGGAACAAGTTTCATATAAAATCTTTTTAAGGCATAAATGAACCAAGTCCTGTTGTAAGGTCAACTTCACCACACAAATACAGTGTATGTATCCTATATATATATATTCATCATACATAAATTCATCATTAATAATAGAAAGTACAAAAACTTACAGTACATAAATTCCCCATTCAAATATTCATTGTACAAAATTCACATTATTTCACAATTCACATAGATCTATTTGTGGTTCACTGCAACCCTCAAAATATTCAGGTGATAGAGTTTTACAATGTCTAACACAGAAGCCCTTACCCATGGAGGTAAGTAAGTATGTCTAACACAGAAGCCCTTACCCATGGAGGTAAGTATGTCTAACACAGAAGCCCTTACCCATGGAGGTAAGTAAGTATGTCTAACACAGAAGCCCTTACCCATGTAGGTAAGTAAGTATGTCTAACACAGAAGCCCTTACCCATGGCGGTAAGTATGTCTAACACAGAAGCCCTTACCCATGGCGGTAAGTATGTCTAACACAGAAGCCCTTACCCATGGAGGTAAGTATGTCTAACACAGAAGCCCTTACCCATGGAGGTTAGTAAGTATGTCTAACACAGAAGCCCTTACCCATGGAGGTAAGTAAGTCTAACACAGAAGCCCTTACCCATGGCGGTAAGTATGTATGTCTAACACAGAAGGCCTTACCCATGGAGGTAAGTATGTCTAACACAGAAGCCCTTACCCATGGCGGTAAGTATGTCTAACACAGAAGCCCTTACCCATGGCGGTAAGTAAGTCTAACACAGAAGCCCTTACCCATGGCGGTAAGTATGTCTAACACAGAAGCCCTTACCCATGGTGGTAAATATGTCTAACACAGAAGCCCTTACCCATGGAGGTAAGTAAGTATGTCTAACACAGAAGCCCTTACCCATGGAGGTAAGTAAGTATGTCTAACACAGAAGCCCTTACCCATGGAGGAAAGTAAGTATGACTAACACAGAAGCCCTTACCCATGGCGGTAAGTATGTCTAACACAGAAGCCCTTACCCATGGTGGTAAGTAAGTAAGTCTAACACAGAAGCCCTTACCCATGGAGGTAGGTATGTCTAACACAGAAGCCCTTACCCATGGCGGTAAGTATGTCTAACACAGAAGCCCTTACCCATGGAGGTTAGTAAGTATGTTTAACACAGAAGCCCTTACCCATGGCGGTAAGTTTGTCTAACACAGAAGCCCTTATCCATGGAGGTAAGTAAGTATGTCTAACACAGAAGCCCTTACCCATGGCGGTAAGTATGTCTAACACAGAAGCCCTTACCCATGGAGGTAAGTATGTCTAACACAGAAGCCCTTACCCATGGAGGTAAGTATGTATGTCTAACACAGAAGCCCTTACCCATGGAGGTAAGTATGTCTAACACAGGAGCCCTTACCCATGGCGGTAAGTTTGTCTAACACAGAAGCCCTTACCCATGGCGATAAGTATGTATGTCTAACACAGAAGCCCTCACCCATGGCGGTAAGTATGTCTAACACAGAAGCCCTTACCCATGGCGGTAAGTTTGTCTAACACAGAAGCCCTTACCCATGGCGGTAAGTTTGTCTAACACAGAAGCCCTTACCCATGGCGGTAAGTATGTCTAACACAGGAGCCCTTACCCATGGAGGTAAGTATGTCTAACACAGAAGCCCTTACCCATGGAGGTAAGTATGTCTAACACAGAAGCCCTTACCCATGGCGGTAAGTATGTCTAACACAGAAGCCCTTACCCATGGAGGTAAGTATGTAAGTCTAACACAGAAGCCCTTACCCATGGAGGTAAGTATGTCTAACATAGAAGCCCTTACCCATGGAGGTAAGTATGTCTAACACAGAAGCCCTTACCCATGGCGGTAAGTATGTCTAACACAGAAGCCCTTACCCATGGAGGTATGTATGTCTAACACAGAAGCCCTTACCCATGGCGGTAAGTATGTCTAACACAGAAGCCCTTACCCATGGAGGTAAGTATGTCTAACACAGAAGCCCTTACCCATGGTGGTAAGTATGTCTAACACAGAAGCCCTTACCCATGGAGGTAAGTATGACTAACACAGAAGCCCTTACCCATGGCGGTAAGTATGTCTAACACAGAAGCCCTTACCCATGGAGGTTAGTATGTCTAACACAGAAGCCCTTACCCATGGTGGTAAGTAAGTATGTCTAACACAGAAGCCCTTACCCATGGCGGTAAGTATGTCTAACACAGGAGCCCTTACCCATGGTGGTAAGTATGTCTAACACAGAAGCCCTTACCCATGGCGGTAAGTATGTCTAACACAGAAGTCCTTACCCATGGAGGTAAGTATGTCTAACACAGAAGCCCTTACCCATGGCGGTAAGTATGTCTAACACAGAAGCCCTTACCCATGGCGGTAAGTATGTATGTCTAACACAGAAGCCCTTACCCATGGCGGTAAGTATGTCTAACACAGGAGCCCTTACCCATGGTGGTAAGTATGTCTAACACAGAAGCCCTTACCCATGGCGGTAAGTATGTCTAACACAGAAGTCCTTACCCATGGAGGTAAGTATGTCTAACACAGAAGCCCTTACCCATGGCGGTAAGTATGTCTAACACAGAAGCCCTTACCCATGGAGGTAAGTATGTCTAACACAGAAGCCCTTACCCATGGCGGTAAGTATGTCTAACACAGAAGCCCTTACCCATGGAGGTTAGTAAGTATGTCTAACACAGAAGCCCTTACCCATGGCGGTATGTATGTCTAACACAGAAGCCCTTACCCATGGAGGTAAGTATGTCTAACACAGAAGCCCTTACCCATGGAGGTAAGTATGTAAGTCTAACACAGAAGCCCTTACCCATGGCGGTAAGTAAGTATGTCTAACACAGAAGCCCTTACCCATGGCGGTAAGTATGTCTAACACAGAAGCCCTTACCCATGGAGGTAAGTAAGTATGTCTAACACAGAAGCCCTTACCCATGGTGGTAAGTAAGTAAGTCTAACACAGAAGCCCTTACCCATGGTGGTAAGTAAGTATGTCTAACACAGAAGCCCTTACCCATGGCAGTAAGTAAGTATGTCTAACACAGAAGCCCTTACCCATGGCGGTAAGTATGTCTAACACAGAAGCCCTTACCCATGGAGGTAAGTAAGTATGTCTAACACAGAAGCCCTTAGCCATGGAGGTAAGTAAGTATGTCTAACACAGAAGCCCTTACCCATGGAGGTAAGTAAGTCTAACACAGAAGCCCTTACCCATGGAGGTAAGTAAGTATGTCTAACACAGAAGCCCTTACCCATGGAGGTAAGTAAGTATGTCTAACACAGAAGCCCTTAGCCATGGAGGTAAGTAAGTATGTCTAACACAGAAGCCCTTACCCATGGAGGTAAGTAAGTCTAACACAGAAGCCCTTACCCATGGAGGTAAGTAAGTATGTCTAACACAGAAGCCCTTACCCATGGAGGTAAGTATGTCTAACACAGAAGCCCTTACCCATGGAGGTAAGTATGTATGTCTAACACAGAAGCCCTTACCCATGGTGGTAAGTAAGTTAGTCTAACACAGAAGCCCTTACCCATGGTGGTAAGTAAGTATGTCTAACACAGAAGCCCTTACCCATGGCGGTAAGTATGTCTAACACAGGAGCCCTTACCCATGGTGGTAAGTAAGTATGTCTAACACAGAAGCCCTTACCCATGGAGGTAAGTATGTCTAACACAGAAGCCCTTACCAATGGTGGTAAGTAAGTATGTCTAACACAGAAGCCCTTACCCATGGCGGTAAGTATGTCTAACACAGGAGCCCTTACCCATGGTGGTAAGTAAGTATGTCTAACACAGAAGCCCTTACCCATGGAGGTAAGTATGTCTAACACAGAAGTCCTTACCCATGGAGGTTAGTAAGTATGTCTAACACAGAAGCCCTTACCCATGGCGGTAAGTATGTCTAACACAGAAGCCCTTACCCATGGTGGTAAGTAAGTATGTCTAACACAGAAGCCCTTACCCATGGCGGTAAGTATGTCTAACACAGAAGCCCTTACCCATGGCGGTAAGTATGTCTAACACAGAAGCCCTTACCCATGGAGGTAAGTAAGTATGTCTAACACAGAAGCCCTTACCCATGGAGGTAAGTATGTCTAACACAGAAGCCCTTACCCATGGAGGTAAGTAAGTATGTCTAACACAGGAGCCCTTACCCATGGAGGTAAGTAAGTATGTCTAACACAGAAGCCCTTACCCATGGAGGTAAGTAAGTATGTCTAACACAGAAGCCCTTACCCATGGAGGTAAGTAAGTATGTCTAACACAGAAGCCCTTACCCATGGAGGTAAGTAAGTATGTCTAACACAGAAGCCCTTACCCATGGCGGTAAGTTTGTCTAACACAGAAGCCCTTACCCATGGAGGTAAGTAAGTCTAACACAGAAGCCCTTACCCATGGAGGTTAGCATGTTGGCAGTTGCTCTCTGGTTTTCTGGGAACCATAAAGCCGCCAGTTTGGTTGGGGCAAACATAACAAATGGTTGGGCACATGCTGCTAGGATCTGACCAACCAAGAGTACAGCAAATTTAGAGTCATCCGGGATAAAGTCAAAGGTACTGAAGTTACGAAGCAGTGACCCGATACCATTCAGCCATGCTGCTGTCAATAGCTGAAATATAGACAGGCATAATTATTAACAACCAAATTGGGTACTAGTTTAAATTTTGTAAATACAGGCATGATTAATTACCAACCAAATAGCTTTTCTTTGATTTCCAATTCATTTAATATTTAACGACAGTTTTGCTATATTTTCTCTACTTTAACTACATCAGTATGTTGTAATTGAAACACTACTTTGAAGTAAGTTTAATTTTGACGACCTAAACTTTATTCAAACGAAGTAATGTCCCTTTAATATAAGGTAGAGTTTAATGATGATCACTATTTCAATATAACGGAGTGTTTAATGATGATCTGTATTTTAATATAACATAGTGTATAATGATGATCTGTATTTTAATATAACATAGTGTATAATGATGATCTGTATTTTAATATAACATAGTGTATAATGATGATCTGTATTTTAATATAACATAGTGTATAATGATGATCTGTATTTTAATATAACATAGTGTATAATGATGATCTGTACAGAAAATGGGGAAAAAAGAAAGAAAGATCTCTGGATAGAATTTACCACTTAAAACCATGATACACGAAAGGAGGCATTGGAAATGAATATTTCTCTTTAATTTGCAAAAACTAATCAACAAAGCATATTTCTCCATTAACATTACCAGACTGTAAGGTCAGAACATATTTTGATACTTACACTGGCTCTCAGACCAAAGGTATCCAGAATCCATGAAGCTGTCAGTCCAAAAGGAATAGAGGCAATGAGAAATACTAAAGATAGTATATTTACTTGGAAAGAATTTATCTTGTAGTAAACAGCTGTCAGGTCGGCTATTGGAGAAAATGTTATCCATACCTGGAACAAAATAGATAGTGTTAAATGGTGAGAAATACCTGAAGAGGAGGTCATGGAAGGAATGATTGCTCTATCATTACTGGTCAGTATACTCCAACAATGTTAGAGGTTTTACACGGCGAGATACTTTTGACAGGCAAAATCATATCCGATAGAAAAAGAGCCGACCAGCGGCCTCTTATGTTATAGGAGTACTGGTCAGTAGTGATGGCTGAGTCAGGTACAGTTATTATAAATGTTATAAGATGTAAAATAAAAACCATAGAATGTCTTCAAATATAACTTATAGGATTAGACCTGCAGATCGATGCCAAAACAAATATTTTGTTTGGAAGATGGCTGACTACTTATATATAATTGTATTTAGGGGTTACAATTTAATTTAATTTATTTAATTATTCATTCATTCATTTATTTCTTATCATCATTACCATTTTGCTTTTGCAATAAACCATTGCAATGAAAGAAAAAAATGCACATAAATAGTCAGAACCTTATATGCCTCAATCTTCAATAAGTATTTTTATGGTTAATATTGAAAATATAATTAGCATTTGATTTAATTTCTAATGGACTTAATGACAATGCTGAGAAGTCGAATAAAGGTGATGTTTCTATAATATTTTAAATTTAATAACCATTTCACCGCAGATTCAGAGTACAACATTCATTTATCGTTTCTGCTTATCATACCAAGCTTATTTTTAACTTCGTTTATCATTTCATTCCGTTTCTCGTTCTATATTTCATGAATACATACCTAACCGACTTACGGTGCCATATAGATTTATCTAAATTTCTCAATTACTTCTGTTCTATTATAACCCAGCCTACACTCACACTATCGGCCATGGGTGTGACACCGGGTTTGGACATTCCTCAATATACAGGGAGCTATATATCGAGTGTCGTTTCGGCCAGGCAACTGGGAACACAGGCGTTTGAAGTTCTGACTGTAAACTGATATATAATACCATATAAAAAATAAGGGTATTTTCTTTTTTTATAGTAGATACTCTTATTTTTTATATGGTATTTTATCTCAGTTTACTGTCAGAACTTCAGACGCCTGTGGAACTTCAAACCCCTGTGCTGGGAACAGGCCTATCGGTACATGTCTACAACATTACTTACCATGGCATTTGACAAATTCAGGATGCTGACAACGACGAGAATGAACCATCGCGATTTGTAAGTCCTGTACTCTGACGGCGTGCTAGACGAGGAAGAGAAATCAGAAGATATTACAGTTCGTTCATTGATAGTGGTGGACTGTCCACCACCCGTCGGCGCCATTTTGTCCTGCTAATGATCATGTGACAGGCTGTATAATATTAAAGATACTGAACACGTATTTTGTTCATTTTGCAAAATGCTGTCTTTATACATATATCTATTTTTGGTTGCTTCATTAATCTGATAGCAAAAAAGGACTCAGAAATAAATTGATAATATATTAACAGCAATAGTATAACTAAACTAATAAATATGTATAAGTCTGATCAATCAGAGTTACTTCCCCTTGTTGCAATATGGTAGGCCAAGCTATTCGAAATAGGTCACGCACAACTTAGTGATGCATAGGTCTACCTAATATTAATAACTAAGTATTCCAGAAGATTTAAAAGCGGAAGGTTAACAAATTCAAGAATAGCAAAATGATGTGCATGATCGCTTAGACGGCCATCTTGAATATGAAATCAAGCTCACAAATTCTATCTTACATAACTAGAATCATAACAAAAAAATATGCTAAATTTTATCGGACTCATTTAAGAGTTCTTAAGAAATAGTGGCCAGTAGCAATCTTCAAATGCATAAAAATGGCCGCTGACGGCCATCTTGAATATCCGATCCTGATAATCTTATGTGGTATGCCTATAACTATAGGACCTGTAATATGGACCTTGATATAGTGCTTGTAGTGAGCGTGGCCATGTAGTTCCAAGAAGAGACTGTTGATAGTTCTTGCAAAAATTAGAGGTAACAATTAAAAGTTGTCTAAGGACCAAGAAAGCGATTGAAAAATCGGTTTTTTATGGCAAGTCAGGTTGACATCGGAACACGCACTAGATTATATTCATGTGTATCATTAGATTAACACTATTACATATGTTAGATATGGGATAGGGATGTTCCACCCGAGGGGTCACAAAATATTGTAGAACCAGAGGCTCTGCCTAAAATGATATAATGAATAGCCTTGTCCAAGTCGATTTGGACAAAATTGTTTTCGTAGTGGGGGTTGGGTCTGCCCATCTTATCGTATATGTGGTGTTGGGGTCAGGGGAAACTCGGGTAGGGGGCGATTTAATGCAGGTAATTAGACATCATAGTGCTTAAGTATTTTAGAGCATCCGCTCTGCTGTATGGTTACACAAGCCCGATGTCCCTCTGGCCCGTACACAAGACTTAATTGGACATCATGACATGTGCCGGGACCAGGGGAAATCCAGACTAATAATTACACATGTTACATGTATACATACCTAATGTCCATCGGCCCCATCATTGCTGTAGTTTTGGTCGCTTATCACCGGGAACATCTGATCACTGCCGATAAGGAAACATAAAGGAATAGACATTCAATCAATAAGTTTCAAAGCAACGCGGAATTAGGGGAATCCCCAAGTACTTTGCACATTTATTGTGTCGACCCGAGGACACGGTTATTTGTTTACCAAACATTTTTTATGTTAGCTTAGATCAGTACTATGATGTAATCTAATCCCCCGTATTCACGATTACGATAGCTAGGGGCTTGGGTTACGTTACTTTGTGGTAGTTTTTTTTTTCAATATGAAACTTGCCTGCCGTATTTATAAACATATATCAAACCTTTAAAGGGTCCCGTGTCAGTCACGACTTGCCTAGTTTCATAAATATGTAGTTCGAATTACGGTTAAAGTTATTTACAATATTGTACTTTTCGTCCGCTTCGTTCAAGATTTTAGCGGCGTACAAGATTTCAGCGCATTGCAAATCAGCGAAGTATTATTTGGTGCATTCGCATCGATTGTAGAAAACATATATATACTGTACTGCATTGTAGGTGCATACCATAGACTAGAACTGAACTAGAACCCCTTAATTTCGACCAATCAAAAAAAAATTGTTTCCATAGTAACGGTTCCGGAAACACCCGATGTGTCAAGTTATAGGCAATGAGTTACACCTCTTGACCAAGTTTGAATAAAATTGATCCCATGGCTAATGAGCTATTGGTCATTACACAACTCTGTCTACAGTGACCTGGTTACCATGGCAACAAAATATATGATCAAAACAATTGCATGCTTAACTAAATATTGTCCTTAACATTCCAGTGTAGTTTCATTTAAATTGGTTTAACAAGTTTTGAGGACTGGTATAGACAAAATATCTCGCCATAGGATTTATTTTAGTTACAATGACAAACAAATGACATTTATTGTTTTCTTATTGCGCCATTGTGACTGCCATCCCTCAAAACCCTTATATTCCAATTTTCAGCTTAATCAGACAATATCTCAATTCTGACCATTCAGAAGCCTCCATTATGTTTCCAAACTAACGTTTCTGGAAACACACCACTGTGTCTCAAATTAAAGACATTAATAAATTACACCACTTGACGAGGTTTGAACAAGGTCTGTTTCATTTGGTGACTAGTACTGTAAGGTCTGTTTCACTTAATGCGTCCGTGGCCTTAAATTTTTACCTTTACCTCCATGTTTAAATACCCCAATGTACATACGAAATACTAACTGTTTCCAAGGTAATTAGCCGTTAACACAAGGACTGTTTTACTTTAGGGCATCAAGGGCCATAATATGTCAAGGGTCATAACTCCGGTAAAGATATATATGGAACCTATAATGTACAAAGTTTCGTTAAAACCCATGCATAATCATGGGAGGAATAGATATATGGTACAAAATCGTGTATACATACAGACAGATACGCTGATTGCAGTATACCCAGCCATCCATCTTTAGCCGCGTTCTCGGGAATTAACAATACCGCTATACAATTCGGCCGGATAACGCAGTACCGTAATTACATTTCGGTTTTTAAATTATAATCAATAATATGTAAGTTAACCAGACATGGCTTTTGCCAAACTCGAAACGGTCAAACCATGTGTTGTCATGATGTTTACTAAGAACTTATATGATATATAGCCCCGATATGCTTCGGGGCGCAATCGATATCACGCGATCTAGGTTGAACACCCTGATGCAATCGGAAACCGCCGGTGTAACGTTGAAAATGGACCCCCGTGGAAAATGGAACCCGGTTCCATTTTCAACGTTGAAAATGGAACCGGGATGCCGTGGAAAACTGACCCTCCTGTTGAAAATGGACCCCATCAGGTCTCTCTTTTCCACGTGTAGCCTGTTGAAAACGGAACCCGTTGAAAAGTGAGCCACATGTACATGTTTCTCTGAATAATAGCACTGTTATAAGTAACAAGTCTGTATACAATTAAACAAGCATACAATTTTGATCGATATTGATTAACAATTCGATCTTTGGTGACCCATATAATGACCTTTGGTATATCTTCAAACTGTTGTATAATATGCATATAAAATGTATACAATATTGATCAATATCGGTAAAACATTTGACCTTTGACCTTTGGTGACCCATATAATGACCTTTGGTATATCTTCAAACTGTAATAGGATATGCATATAAAATGTACAAAATATTGATCAACATTTCACCTATGACCTTTGGTGACCCATATAATGACCTTTGGTATAACTTATCACTGTTATCAGATATGCATATGACATGCAAACGATATTGATCGACATTGGTTGATAATTTGACCTTTGACCTTTGGTGACCCATATAATAACCTTTGGTATATCTTCAAACGGTAATAGGATATGCATACAAAATGTATACAATATTGATCAACATTGATTAACAATTTGACATGTGACCTTTGGTGACCGGTATAATGACCTTTGCTATAAATTATGACTTATATAAGTTATGCATATATGTAACATGTACAAGATATTGATCGACATTGATTGACGATGTGACCTGTGACCTTTGATAACCTATGTGTCTTTTCATGGATATAATACGCAACAACAACTTGGAATTGAAAGAAAACAATCGCAATATGAATTTCGTGGTGTGAAACGTAAACCTAGAATAAAAAGAATGATCATGTCGCGAATTACAGCAGATGCACCAGAGGAGGATGTAATCAATTCGGTTGTTTCCTACGCGGCAAACAGAGGTGTCAAAGTAACATTCATGCGTATTCTGAAATATTGGAACGACATAGAACACCCCACGTACACGGCGAAACTGAATATTCTTGAACAAGACTATGCGTCAGCGACAGATCCCAACTTTTGGCCTGAAAATGTACTCATCCGTGAGTGGGAAGATCGTAAGAATAGATTCGAACAACAAAAATATTGATGGATGTAAATACAGGATACGTACAACTGCTATATTCGCTATGTTCCTTTTTGCTTGTGAAGCTACTTACATGGAATACAAGAGGTGTGATGTATGGGACACCTCTCTTGTCCGAAATTCTTCGAAATGTAGACATAGCCGTTGTTACCGAACACTGGTTGCCTCCTGAGCAATTAAATTTCTTGGAAAGTATTGACAGTAACTTCAGGTCGTTTGGAAGATCTGATAATCGCATACCAATTGATATTGAACAAAGATCGCATTTTCGTGGTTGTGGAGGTATAGCAGTTCTGTGGAGGAATCATCTAAAAGTAACGCCACTTCTTAGTGAAGGTAGTGATCGCGTGATAGTAGTAGCTGTACAGCTACACGATAAATCATTCCTGTATGTCATTGGAGCCCTTTTACCTTCTACGAACCGCCCATTGTATGAATATCAGGAAGCTCTTGAATGCGTGTCTGATTTGTTTGATCGTTATAGTGAACAAGGGCAAATTATCATACTTGGAGATTTGAACGCGCATATTTCAAAGAAATTCGGCGAAAAAAATCATGAGCGTGCCAATGAAAGGGGATTAATACTTGAAAACTTCATCCATGAGAAACAACTTTTATCTGCGAACTCACAAGACTGGTCTTTAGGATGTGACTTTACGTTTGTATCATACGACGGGCAACACCATTCTCTTATTGACCATATTTTGGTTGAAAGCAGTAAGTGTGACTTGGTGGCATCTTGTGAAACACATGATGATCACTTCCTCAACGTATCCGACCACCTACCTGTTACCATTGATTATGAAGCGGAATTATGTGTTACTAGAACGCATACAAACGCCCCTCGGACAGTTAACTGGAAAAAGGCTACATTTGAAGAGAAAACTAAATATGTGTCACAGTTAGACGAGAGCTTGAGCCATCTGCTAAATCTTCGTGATTCCAGTATCAATTTTGATCAGCTGGAAAGCATTGTTAAGTATATTGTAGCTACGATACGGGAGGCTGCTAACGCAAACCTACCAATAAAGAGATACCGCCCATTTCTTAAACCTTATTGGAATTACGGGCATGTTAAGGAATTACATAATGCTATGCGGCAACGTCGTGCAAATTGGTTGAAAGAAGGACGTCCAAGAGGACATAACTATGAATCGTACAAAGTATATAAAGAGTCAAAGCGCGAATTTAGAAAATCATTGGACGAAGCGCGGAAAACATATGAGGAAAAACAGATGGAGGAACTACAAGAGGCAGCCGAAATAGATATTGGAACATTCTACAAGGCGGTCAGGAAAAAGAAATGCCACAAATTTGCGTCAAATGAACTGCGTATCGAAAATGAGATCAGTCGCGATTCGGATACTAACAGGAAAGCATGGGCTGAACACTATAAAAACCTGGCGAAACCGGGTACGCAACCACATTTTGATGCTGATTTCAAAGAGGAAGTACAGCGTAACATCGGACAAATGTACATGAACAGTTTTAATAACCAGAACACTATATGCAAGAAAAACATTCGGTTTGATGAATTAACAAAAGCAATTGGCGATATGAAAAATGGGAAAGCAGGTGGTCATGATAGCATTATTGTGGAACATATTCGTTATGGAGGAACTGTGCTGAAGAAAGTCCTAGTCATTTTGTTTAACATTATTATTGATCTGGAGGATTATCCTAAACACTTCAAGAAGGGAATCGTCATTACACTATTCAAAGGTGGAAAGAAAGATCGTCTGGACATGCACAATTACAGAGACATTACGTTGACTCCTGTACTGCAAAAAATATTTGAAAAAATCATGTATCAGCGAATTTCAAAATACTGTTTAAAAGTTGGATTCCCAAACAAACTACAACAGGGATTTAGACCTCAATGTGGCAGTATCACCGCTGCATTCACTGCAAAAGAATCAATCTGCCATTTTTTGGAGCGCAATTCAAAAGTTTTCGCCGCGTTTCTGGACAACGCAAAAGCATTCAACAGTGTTTGGATAAATGGATTACTCGTGAAGGTATATCGATTAGGCATAAACGGTAAATTCTGGCGGATTCTGCATAATTCGTTTGCTGATGTGACTGCGTGCGTTCTTTACGACGGGGAAACGAGCGATGCGTACCCTATAGAGCAAGGGGTCGGTCAAGGACGCACGCTCTCTGCTTGGCTCTTCCTGGTTATGATTGACGATTTGGCGGTTAGATTGGAAGATTCAGGCCTTGGGTTACATGTGCAAAGTGTCCATATTCCGTGTGTCTTCCTAGCAGATGACACATTACTTCTAGCTGCGTCGATAAGAAGTCTACAGATGCAACTAGGCATTGTTCATGACTATGCAAAGCTATGGAGACTCAATTATAATTCAACAAAGTCGTCACTTATGCAGTTTTCAAACCGGAAACGACCGCAAAGTGAGCCTACGACATCGTGTTCCTTAGGAAATACCGCAATTGGATGGGTAACGTCAAAAGTGTACGCAGGAATAACTTTATGCCATAACCTTAAACCCGATTTGCAAATCGCGAGTTCGTGCAAGAAAGGTCGTAAAGCTGTTAATAGTCTTATTAGTGTCGGTATACATCAAAACGGAATGAATCCTTTAAAAAGTGTACGGATCATCAAATCAGTTGTCCTTCCAACTATATTGTATGGATGTGAGCTATGGGCAGATCCAACTAAATCATCTAGCAAAGAGCTCGAGCGAACACAGAGGTATGCAGCTAGAAGGTGTCAGGGTTTCGAAAAAACTTCATCTTCTGCAATAACAACAAGAGCGCTTGGACTTCCCGATGTTTGGTGCGAAGTCGAGAAACGAACATTATTCTTTTGGAATAAGGTGTGCAATGCTAGCACTGATTTCGTTTGGAAAACTTTATTCCTTATCCGGGTGAGTAACTTTATATTTGGAAAGAACCCTTTTTGTAGAACCAGTTTTATTCGGGACATATCAGACACCATGATACGATTTGGAATACACTCATTCTTCCTTGAATTCGTTCTTTCATCTTTGACATGCAACTCAAGACAGTGGAAACTCTTTGTTAAAAACGTTACCGAACAGTTTTATTTCAATGAGTGGTGCTATAAAAGTGAGAACAATTATCTACTGAAGTGCTATACTAGTATACACCCACACATTGGCCCAAATCCTCTTTGGGAATTGAGCTTGAAGTATCCAAACCTAACGTGGACAATAGCGGAATTAATAAAATTATCGTATAGGACAGAAGCCGAAAGAGTAACTTGTAAATTGTGTCGAAAAGAAACAGACAACATAGCAAAGCATTTTCTTGTGCAATGTCCATATCTATTCAGCAGTGGAGATGTGCTATTGGAGCATGTTGTTAACACACTGAAAGTTAGTGATTACGTTAAATTGGATTCGCTGGAAGAAGATGAGCAGTACTTGTTTCTGTTAGGAAGTAGAATGGTGATGGATATAGACGATAGTGAGTGGGAGAACTGCATCACTGGAGTTGCGCACTGCGTAGAACAGATGCTATTTGAAGTTAGCACTTTTCTTGAGGCATAAATTTCTGTGTTTGAGATACCGGTGACACTGAATTATGTAAATAATCTGAAACGCTTATAATGTAGCAATGTAACATGTATATATCATGTTTTCTTTACTTTATTCATGTTAATTAGTTCACTGATAAAAGACATGTAATCTCAAAATTGAGGAAATAAAGAATCTGTCTGTCTGTCTGTCTGTCTATGACCTTTGGTGACCCATATAATGACCTTTGGTATAACTTATCACTGTTATCAGATATGCATATGACATGCAAACGATATTGATCGACATTGGTTGATAATTTGACCTTTGACCTTTGGTGACCCATATAATAACCTTTGGTATATCTTCAAACGGTAATAGGATATGCATACAAAATGTATACAATATTGATCAACATTGATTAACAATTTGACATGTGACCTTTGGTGACCGGTATAATGACCTTTGCTATAAATTATGACTTATATAAGTTATGCATATATGTAACATGTACAAGATATTGATCGACATTGATTGACGATGTGACCTGTGACCTTTGATAACCTATATAATAGCCTTTGGTTTATAAGATATGCATATAAAATGTATACGATATTGATCGATATTTACCATTGACCTTGGTTGACCCATATAATGACCTTTCGTATAAATTCAAACAATAATAAGATAATCATGTATATTATATTCATCGACATGAATAAACAATTTCTCCTATTAAGCGTTCGTTTTTTTTGTTTGTTCGTTGTTTTGTTTTGTTTATTTTTTTTTTTGGGGGGGGGGGGGGGGGGGGGGGGTCGTAAACCGAGATCCGCTGTAACATTTGAATATGGAACCGGGGTCATTTTCAGCAAATGATATGCAAATGGGTCAGTATGTTGTGGTGTCCATTTTCAACGTTGAACATGGAACCGGTGTCATTTTCAGCAAATGATGTGGAAATGGGTCAGTATGTTGTGGGGTCCATTTTCAACGTTAAATATGGAACTGGGGTCATTTAAAAAAAATGATATGGAAATGGGTCAGTATGTCGTGGTTCAATTTCCCTTCGGGCAGGTGAGCTAAAAACATTTAATACAATGGAAATATTGAAACATACTATCGATAGTATTTAGGTTTAAACGTTTAGGTGTGAATCAACATTGCATATAAAACAAAACACAAATAAGAAAGAAAGACTATCATCAGGTTATATAAAATTAAACATTGTATTTAATCACATCATTGACATCACTCTATATTTTTCTATATTAAGTCTTTTCTAATCAGAAAAAATAATGTTAACTTTAAAAACTTTTAATTCAAACGGAGTACATTTAAATGGTAAAAGACTCTTAGAAGGTGTGAACTTTAAATTACTCCCTCTGTTCCAATAGTGTGGGGACTGATAATCCATCAACTTCGCTAGCCAAGGGTGTTCAATACGATACTCTCCTTTTCAGTGAAAAGGAGAGTATCGTATTGAACACCCTTGGCTAGCGAAGTTGATAATCCATATGCCGTCAAGAACAATATGATAATGATTGAATACAGTAAAACCCCACTTACTCGAACCCGGTTTACTCGAATACCCTCATTCGTCGAACATTTCCTTTCGTCCCGACAGAGTTCATACGTATTAAATCTACCTCGAATTACTCGAATACTATGTATCCCCGAACCTCGATCAGGTCCACACGAATTCGAGTAAGTGGGGGTTTACTGTATATGAATGTGCATTATAGATACACTTAGCAACGGAAGCTTTCATAAACTTTTGCATCAAATAAATTTAAACTGTCATTATTGCTCAATAAGAAATAACCATTTCTCTTCTTTTTTTAGTCCAAGCACCAAAAACCATAAGAAATATATAATGGGCAATATCATAGATTTAGAATATGAGACAATGTGTCAGCAGTGGCGTCATTGATAACTACAGTATACATTGTATACATATCTGGTTAATACGATATGAAGTCATCGTTACATTCATTAAGTATGGAAAATGATGTCATAGGTAATTATATATATACATTGTATAACATGGGACATATCACCATCGAATACTGTGTAGCATAATTATGCTATGTTAAATCACCAGGAAACAACAATGCTCAAGAACTGGCATTGTCATCTATGAAGATATGGCGACGGTTATCAGTAATCATGCACAATTTGAGACCTGATGTCATTGGTTACTACAAAGCATGCGAGACATGGTGTCAAAAGTAATAGAAATAAACTGTGCAGGAGCTCTGATAGATATACCCCATACCCCCACAAAGTGGTCTAGAGTGATATGTGGTCCTAAAATGGACCCCACAACATACTGACCCCTTTCCATATTATTTTTAAAAAGTAACCCCGGTTCCATATTCAACGTTGAAAATGGACCCAGCGACATACTAACCCATTTCCATATCATTTGCTGAAAATGACCCCGGTTCCATATTCAACGCTGAAAATGGACCCCACGACATACTGACCCATTTCCATATTATTCACTGAAAATGACCCCGGTTCCATATTCAACGTTGAAAATGGACCCCACGACATACTGACAAATTTCCATATTATTTACTGAAAATGACCCCGGTTCCATATTCAACGTTGAAAATGGACCCCACGACATACTGACCCATTTCCATATTATTTACTGAAAATGACCCCGGTTCCATATTCAACGTTGAAAATGGACCCCACAATATACTGACCCATTTCCATATCATAAGTTTAAAATTACCCCGGTTCCATATTCAACGTTGAAAATGGACCCCACGACATACTGACCAACTTCCATATTATTCACTGAAAATGACCCCGGTTCCATATTCAACGTTGAAAATGGACCCCACAATATACCGACTCATTTCCATATTATTTACTGAAAATGACCCCGGTTCCATATTCAACGTTGAAAATGGACCCCACGACATACTGACCCATTTCAAGATATTTTTTTTAATGGCGCAGTTCCATATTCAACGTTGAAAATGGACCCCACAATATACTGACTCGTGTCCATATTATTTACTGGAAATGACACCGGTTCCATGTTCAACGTTGGAAATGGACCCCACGACTTACTGACCCATTTCAATATTTTTTTTTAAATGACCCCGGTTCCATATTCAACGTTGAAAATGGACCCCACGACATACTGGCCAATTTCCATATTATTTACTGAAAATGACCCCGGTTCCATATTCAACGTTGAAAATGGACCCCACAATATACTGACCCATTTCCATATCATTAGTTTAAAATGACCCCGGTTCCATATTCAACGTTTAAAATGGACCCCACGACATACTGACCAATTTCCATATTATTTACTGAAAATGACCCCGGTTACATATTCAACGTTGAAAATGGACCCCACGACATACTGACCAATTTCCATATTATTTACTGAAAATGACCCCGGTTACATATTCAACGTTGAATATGGACCCCACGACATACTGACCCATTTCAATATATATTTTTTTTAATGACGAAGTTCCATATTCAACGTTGAAAATGAACCCCACAATATACTGACCCATTTCCATATTATTTACTGAAAATGACCCCGGTTCCATATTCAACGTTGAAAATGGACCCCACAATATACTGACCCATTTCCATATCATAAGTTTAAAATTACCCCGGTTCCATATTCAACGTTGAAAATGGACCCCACGACATACTGACCAACTTCCATATTATTCACTGAAAATGACCCCGGTTCCATATTCAACGTTGAAAATGGACCCCACAATATACTGACTCATTTTCATATTATTTACTGAAAATGACCCCGGTTCCATGTTCAACGTTGAAAATGGGCACACGACTTACTGACCCATTTCAATAATTTTTTAATGACCCCGGTTCCATATTCAACGTTGAAAATGGACTCCACAGCATACTGACCAATTTCCATATTATTTACTGAAAATGACCCCGGTTCCATATTCAACGTTGAAAATGGACCGCACAATATACTGACCCATTTCCATATCATTAGTTTAAAATGACCCCGGTTCCATATTCAACGTTTAAAATGGACCCCACGACATACTGACCAACTTCAATATTATGTACTGAAAATGACCCCGGTTACATATTCAACGTTGAAAATGGAACCCACGATATACTGACCCATTTCCATATCATTTGCTGAAAATTACCCCGGTTATTAGATTTTCAAAGTGACACCAGTTCCATATTCAAACGTTATAGTGGATCTTGGTTAATTAATAAATTACCAAAAACACAATTGGACAAATCTATGTCGATCAATATCGTATACATGTTTTATGTAGCTTATGACAGTTAATATTTATACAATATGTCATTATATGTGTCACCAAACTTCAAAGGTCAATGTCGATTAACATCGTATACGTAAGAGTATGCATATCAAATAACAGTTTGAAGTTTATACCAAAGGTCATTAAAATTGACACCAAAGGTCACAAGTCAGATTTTTTCAAAAATATGGACCAACGTCGTGAACATGCCATATGCGTATATAGTTGAAAGTTACACAAAAGGTCATTATATGGGTCACCAAAGATCATAGGTCAAAATGTTTATCAATGTCGATCTATATCGTTTTCATGCTATGTGAATAATATATAGCAGTGATAAGTTATACCAAAGGTCAAATTGTGTTTCAATGTTGATCAATATCATATACATTTCATATATATAACCTATTACAGATTGAATATATACCAAAGGTCATTATATGGCTCACCAAAGGTCAAAGGTTGAATTGTGTACCAATGTCGATCAATATCGTGAATATGTTAAGTGAATATCTTATAACAGTAATGAGTTATAGCAAAGGTCATTATATGGGTCACAATAGGTCACAGTTCCAATTGTTAATCAATGTCGATCAAAATCGTGTTCATGTTACATGAATATCTTGTACCAGTGTTAAGTTATTTCAAAGGTCATTTTATGGGTCACCAAAGGTCACAGGTCAAATTATTAATTAATGTGGACCAATGTCGTATACATTTCATATGCATAACTTACAACGGTGATGAGTTATACGAAAGGTCATTATCTGGGTCACCAAATGTCAAAGGTTGAATTGTGTACTAATGGCGATCAATATCGTGTACATGTTAAATGAATATCTAAGAACAGTGATAAGTTTTACCAAAGGTCATTATATGGGTCACCAAAGGTCACAGGTAAAATTGTTAATCAATGTCGATCAAAATCGTGTTCATGTTACATGAATATCTTGTAACAGCATTAAGTTATTTCAAAGATCATTTTATGGGTCACCAAGGGTCAAAGGTCAAATTATTAATCAATGTCGATCAATATCGTATACATCCCATATACATATTATATTTCAGTTTGAATATATACCAAAGGTCATTATATGGGTCACCAAAGGTCACAGGTCAAATTATTAATTTATGTGGACCAATGTCGTATACATTTCATATGCATAATTTATAACGGTGATGTGTTATACGAAAGGTCATTATCTGGGTCACCAAAGGTCAAAGGTTCAATTGTGTACCAATGGCGATCAATATCGTGTACTTGTTAAATGAATATCTTATAACAGCGATGAGTTATAGCAAAGGTCATTATATGGGTCACAAGAGGTCAAAGATCAAATTGTTAATCAATGTCGATCAATATCGTATACATTCACTATGCATATCATAATTTAGTTTGAATATATACCAAAGGTCATTATATGGGTCACCAAAGGTCACAGGTCAAATTCTTAATTAATGTGGACCAATGTCGTATACATTTCATATGCATATCTTATAACGGTGATAAGTTATACGAAAGGTCATTATCTGGGTCACCAAAGGTCAAAGGTTAAATTGTTTATCAATGACGATCAATATCGTGTACGTGCCATATGAATATCTAAGAACAGTGATAAGTTTTACCAAAGGTCATTATATGGGTCACCAAAGGTCACAGGTAAAATTGCTAACTAATGTCGATCAATGTCGTATACATTTTATATGCATATTTTAAAACAGTGTAAAGTTATACGAAAGGTCATTATCAGGTTCAATTAAGGTCATGGGTCAAATTATCAATCAATGTCGATAAATGGTATACATGTATAGGGACATCTTATTTAAAGTAATGCTAATGGTCATTATCTGGGTCACCAGATGTCACGAGTTAAAGTGTTAATCAATGTACATAATTATTATATACATTTTATATGCACTTCTCATAACAGCCTAATGTGATATCAAAGGTCACCTAAGGTCACGGGCCATTTTATTTTACCATTGCCCTTCAATATCGTTTATACATTGTAGCATGTAAGCATATCTTATCGCAACGTCCATGACAATATAAACTAGTACCGAGATCCAATACTTTTATGTGGTTCTATATTCAACGAGGTCCATTTTCAACGGGTATGTAAAGAAAATTTAATATTTGGTTCCGTTTTCCACGGCATCCCGGTTCCATTTTCAACGTTGAAAATGGACCCGGGTTCCATCTTCCACGGGGGTCCATTTTCAACGTTACACCGGCACTTTCCGTAAACGAGAAAATACACTTCCGCCACCCCGTTCATCATAAGAATTGTATACTCGAATTGAGATTTCACACATATATCAGGTATACCAATGCAAAAGACAAGAAGATCATAAACCGAAACGAAAGTCTGTCTTGAACCCGAGATGGTAGACGAAGTTGTACATGAACTTGCATAAAAAATACAATTGAAAAATTAAGTGATATTGAAATAAATAAAGTTCTACGTAAATGCCGTTTATTTTTGACAAATGGAAGTAGCAATTCCCTATTTTATTTTAAAAAGAAAAAAAAGAGAGAAAAAAGAGAAAAAAAAGCAAGCAAACAAAAAAACTTTTAGCTGACTGTACTATATCTTATATGAAGTACCCGGATATATAGTGTAGCTATTCTAGATCCTAATATCATGTAATCCATAAAAATTCATTTAGTAAGCTAAATCTTAGCGGAAGTTTACTCACCGTTGTGGTCGAGGCGTCTCCTTTCGCATGTGTCATAGTTCTGTTTATGGTGATTATTTTGACAAACTTACCAGTGCGTGTGTTAAAATGTTTCTCTTGCTCCAGAGTGAACCACCTAGTAAATATCAATAACAGTCATGCTTCGTTTGTTGCCTAGTATGCTGTTCGCGATTTCAAGTACCGTGATGACACGATTTAATGCAAGTGGTTATAATGTAACCGAGTTCAATTTCAATTTCAACATATTTTATTGACATGATGTTAAGTCAATAGGATTGGACATCAGGCATAGCCTATCTTAGTCCTTTCCTTATAATTAACAGATGGTAAACAAACACAGACCTATATACATATATTGAAGGTTGGTGAGGGTATCAGGGGAGGTAATTCCTTAATAATTACAAGGATTTATTAATTTTAACATTAAATAGTAACCCTTAGGATATTTAGTTTAGCTAATTGCTTTATTATTTACTAAATGAATACTGTATTCAAACATAGTGTATTTTGTAAAGTAGGTGTATCTATATGATGATATTGAGTTTATTCCCCCAACAGATACAGGCCATAAAGTCCATATGTTTAACACACAAGCCATCCACTGAAGAGGATCAAAATTCAATTTCATCCCATAGAAACATATTAAGTTAGTAGAGTTACACCAACTCTTGAAAATAAAATGATTGTTTCAAAAAGACCTTTATAGGAATTACCTCACTTACATATAAGCACAAACAAATAAGGTTATAGATAAAATAGATTAACAGAAGATAAATTGTTAATAGACTGCCCAGAGTTCATTATTACATTAATCAAGTATATTTGGTAATCAAGAATAAATAGACATTGTTCACTCAATTTCATATTACATATTCTAAACATGTATTTAGATGTCTATTTAATTATTTAATTATATTGCTGTATAATTGGAGTCACCAGGGGTTAAAAAGAAATATTAAAAATATTAGATCATTATACATCAGACATTATTTCAAAATCTCCTTGATTGCAGGATGAAATTTGAGACATGTGTCAAGATGCTAAAATTTTGAATATTATTACAAAGAGTACATCCATTGACAATGACATTGGTACATAAATGATTATGATGTGGATGATTTAAATGTTGTATAAGTACTAGACGAGGATTTTGATATAAATTACATTCAAAGAAATAATGTGATATAGTTTCAACAGATTGATTGCATTGACACATTGGAGATTCCATTAGATGATCATTAAAACGGTCGTAATTTAAATTACTTACGTTGTTTCTTAATTGGCATAGAATAATGTTTATATCACGCCGGCCAGAATATTTAAATACATCAGTTGTAGTGGATACAATATGGTGATTGTTATTTAAAAGTTTTTTAAATTGATTAGTGGAGTGAATATTACTGATTTCAGGAGCGAGTCTATTCATTTCATTTAACATGGATGGGAAAAAACTTTCAAAATAAGTTACTGTACGACATAAAGGGGGGGTCAAATAATCGAACTGTACGGAGTGGATATCTAACTAAGGTTTCATCATGAATATATGGTTCAATAATTTCTCTTAAGTAATCTGGGGTTTCATTATTTAATATTTTGAACATTAAGATAAGTTTGTGTTTTTGCCTTCTGCAACTCAATGATTCCCACCCTAATTCTGTATATAGTTTTTCATGTGAAGTACCTTTGCGTAAACCAGTAATTAATCTAGCAGCATCTAATTGAATTGATTCTAAGAGATTTTTTTTGTATTTGTGAACAGTTATCCCAAACAACATCGGCATATTCAATAATTGGCCTAATGTAGGATGTATATATGGTTGTTAGAGACTTCCTATCAATTTTAGTTTTTAATAATCTTAAAATGTTTATTCTTTTTGAAGCTTTATCATATATATTAGAAATGTGTTGGTTCCACTTGGCATCATCAATGAGTGTAAGACCAAGGTGTGTATGTAATTTATTTTCAGTAACTGGTTCATCATAAAAATTTACAGCAGGGTGATCTTTATTATTTTTTCTAGAAAATATAACTGATTCTGTCTTTGCAGGATTAAATTTAATATCCCATTTATTAGCCCATTGTTTGATATTAATTAGATCATTAGTGAGACTTTGAGCTATTTCAATGGGGTTATTATCACATATACCATACAGAGAGGTGTCATCTGCAAATAGTTTTATCTTATTAGAAACACAGTCAACAATATCATTAATATAGATTAAAAACATCAGTGGTCCGAGTTAACTTGAGTTAAGTTGATGAACTCCATATGTGTCTTTGTAGCTCTCGGGGGTCTCTGCTGGTGTTTTGTACAGCTTAACCTTTAGCTATCAGTATCAGTTTTGCTCATTTCTTACAGAAGCAGCTTGAGTTATAAGGCTGGGAAACAAGTGTCTGTGTTCAAGGCTTGTACAATTTGAGTTTTGAATGAGCTACAAGCGCCTTTGTTCATTGTCTTAAGCCAAGCGACAAGTGCCCTCGCTCCTTGTCTTAAACCAAGCGACAAGCGCCCTCGCTCATTGTCTTGAAACAAAGCGACAAGTGTCCTCGCTCATTGTCTTAAGCCAAGCGACAAGTGCCCTTGCTAATCGTCTTAAACCAAGCGACAAGTGCCCTCGCTCATTGTCTTGAAACAAAGCGACACGTGTCCTCGCTCATTGTCTTAACTTAAGCGACGAATGCCTGCGTTCATTGTCTCAAGTTAAGTGACAAATGGTTTTTGCTTACTGTCTTAATTCAAGCGACAATTGCAAGCGCCCTTGCTCATTGTCTACCCTTCAAAACATTCTGTGCATTTTGTAATCTCACTCCATCAAGGATCGCAATAGGAAGTTGAAACTTTTTTGTTCTGCTGCAAAGGACTGCTGGTAATGTATGAAAATATGAATATCTCTATAGCCAGTGGAAGGACTGGTAGGGACGAAAATATGACTATCTCTATAGCCAGTGGAAGGATTGGTAGGGACGAAAATATGACTATCTCTATAGTCAATGGAAGGACTGGGTAGGGACGAAAATATGACTATCTCTATAGTCAATGGAAGGACTGGTAGGGACGAAAATATGACTATCTCTATAGCCAGTGGAAGGACTGGTAGGGACGAAAAAATAAATATCTCTATAGTCAATGGAAGGACTGGGTAGGGACGAAAATATGACTATCTCTATAGTCAATGGAAGGACTGGTAGGGACGAAAATATGACTATCTCTATAGCCAGTGGAAGGACTGGTAGGGACGAAAAAATAAATATCTCTATAGTCAATGGAAGGACTGGTAGGGACGAAAATATGACTATCTCTATAGCCAGTGGAAGGATTGGTAGGACGAAAATATGATTATCTCTATAGTCAATGGAAGGACTGGTAGGGATGAAAATATGAATATCTCTATAGCCAGTGGAAGGATTGGTAGGGACGAAAATATGACTATCTCTATAGCCAGTGGAAGGATTGGTAGGACGAAAATATGATTATCTCTATAGTCAATGGAAGGACTGGTAGAGAAGAAAATATGACTATCTCTATAGCCAATGGAAGGATTGGTAGGGACGAAAATATGACTATCTCTATAGCCAGTGGAGAGGATTGGTAGGGACGAAAATATGACTATCTCTATAGCCAGTGGAAGGATTGGTAGAGAAGAAAATATGACTATCTTTATAGCTAGTGGAAGGATTGGTAGGGACGAAAATATGACTATCTCTATAGCCAGTGGAAGGATTGGTAGGGACGAAAAACAAAATATCTCTATAGTCAATGGAAGGACTGGTAGGGATGAAAACATGAATATCTCTATAGCCAGTGGAAGGATTGGTACGGACGAAAATTAAATGCACCTGTCAGTCAGTTAATTGCCTAGTTTTCAAGCAGGTATTTTTTTTATCTCAGTGACAACTTTGAGATCTGAAGTACTTTTGGAAGGGAGAGGGGTACATGACGCTCATTCATCAAATATAGGAAAGGTAATATTGGGGAGTAAGGACATGCAAAATAGCTTTATCAGATTATGGAACGTTTAACAACATACGGGCAGAAACTTACCAAAGAAAGCAAAAGAAATGGAAACAATGAGTCTGAAGACATCCACAAACACCAGGCAACTACCAAGCAAGGGGTTCATAGATGATTTGACACTATTCCAAAGGTTTCTTATGTTTACCAACCTTTTCAAACATTTAATAGTTGCCGATAATCGAATTAAAAAAAATGTTTTATCGGTTTTTTACAAATATAACATTGACAGACCATTATCTTATGTTCACAAGGTCGATAAAATATCAGAAACTTCAGGATAAAACAGACACTATTATACAAACAAGCTGGATACTATAAGGTCCTAGAGGAAACGGTAACCTGGGCAAGGGTGACCTTGAAGCCCAGGAAGTCGAGATCCCAGAATATCTGAAGAGGAAAAAGTTACGCAGCAATTCTAGCTTACAACCCAGGGTGACATCATGGAGAGGTACCATAGCCAATTATATAGAGCGAGGGTATTCGGGATCTATGTCGACGTGCTTGTCACTTTGTCTTCGTGTTTCTTAGTTGACGTTCAGACAACATTTGTTCGAAGCCACACTTTTCTAAAGAAAATACTATAAACCCACTGGTATCTTTTTTCGACTTTCTTTTTTAGATAACAACAAGGTAAAATATGTTGATTGTATAGCCCGCAATCTAATTGCTGATACCAATTCAAACGACCAAATAAGTTTACAACGAGATAGAGCTCTTCCCTTTCTCTTGGTGAAAACGGCTTAGAGTTTGAACAAAATATCAAAACTACAGCTGCATGCAAAGTTACGTAACTAGATCCCAAGCAGCCCGAGTTCCCTCTGGCCCTGACAACATATCTGGTGTCAGGGCCAGAGGAAACTCGGGCTAGATCCCAAACTGAGCATCTACCAAAATTCCAGGTTAAAATTGGACACATCAGCCATACTCCGGTTACAGTTCACCTTGGTGAAACGAAATCCGACTCGCATCCTTATTATACATAGTCTGTAATGTCAGACAGAGGTGAAACTGAAGTTATGTAGAACACGCGAGATTCTGTCATGTTAGTACCGTCACGAAACAATCTTACTGTTAATATATTTATCAAATCTGTTCCAGGCCATTAAGTTTTCTAACTAAAAGTAGCCTCATCTGGGGTTTTTTAAACACCCTTCTCTTTAATTCAACTTTAAACTAACAATTTAAATAAAGTTAGTTGACGCAAATAAACAGGTATCAGTACTAGGTATAACAGGCACAAATTAAATTGCAATATATTGGCAGTGAGTCCCACAGGTGCTTGGGGTAAGAACTTATGTATTGCATGTATATTATATGAGCCTCGTATTAGCTCACATAGTACACATATGCAAACATAATTTCTTACCCAAAGCACCTGTGGTGAGTCCTAGCAAAAGGCAATAAGTCGTGAATAAATTAAACAGTGGACCGGACGTTACTATTTTGTTTGTATACAACAACTAGATATATCCATTTTACATATATCTTCCTAGCGTATTTGAATTTGGCTCATCGTAACTCTTGCGATCACTCATCGATAGCCATGTGGTATGCATGTAATCATATAAAGTCACAACAATAGTAGTTCGATTGTAAATACTTCTCCTCTTTTTGGGGATAACTTGTAATTCTGATGAGGCATTGTGAAGAAATCTGACCTCTTGAATCACTGATTATCGGGACTTTTCTTAACTTGAGCTTCTAATGGTATTGTTTTATTAGTCATTATGTCAGTATTGCAAGGGGAACTCTAGGAAGGATTTATAAGTTCAACATCGTAAACCCCCAAACACCAGTTCACCGCGGGATCTAGTTGATCACTTTTGAATAAGTTATCTTTGGTATATGCATGGTTGATGTTTTTCTCCCATTTTCCTTTTAATCATTACATATGTAATGTGAGAAAGATTCGAAAGTTATTTTCTGAGAAAGAGCGATAACTATCTTCAACTAATAAAATAGATCAAGGTCATTTATATGAGGAAACTAGCATTACATCCTGGACACCTACTGGCCAAGTCTGTACTATTGACCTAATGTAACTTGAGACATGTTTGACCCCTGTGACCTTGACTATAGACCAAGGTCGTTTATGAAAGGAGACTTTATAGTACAACCTACCACTGGTTTTAGGTAACTTGGAATATACAAAATGTATTTGACTTTGTGACCTTGAATGTTGGAAGAGATCAACCTCTATAACAATTCATCCCAGTACTAATAGTCAAATATCAGACCCTGGGTCTTACCAGACTTAGAAAGTTTTCAAAGGGTTTATTTTTTATATATTTGTCCCCTGTGGTGTTGAAGATACCTAACCTGCATCGTATTAAGAAATAATGCATTCCATCCAAGGTACATCCTGGCAAAATATCCCTCATTTTGTCTCCAGATTTTACATTGCTGACATTTTACACACTGTTTTACAAAAATACCTTAGTTTTGCTGAGATGCAATCAAATATACCGATTTAATTCACTGAATTACAAATACAAAGAGAAGCTCCTTGTCTTTTCTGGTGTTCAACTAATCACAATCCTCTTTAATGGTGGTTGGCCGACATCTGATGATGGTTTGCTAATCAAAACAAAATGCAATTCTTCATGGTATCTTATTTATTAAAATAAATCCAGACATTTATTATGACAAAACTGTCAAAGAAATTCCAAACATATCGGACAAATTTTTAACAAATTATTCTTTAAAAGTATCAAACAAAGCATACCACCAAGTAACATAGCCAAGCATTTAACACTAAGTATGTTCTAAGCTAGTATACCAAAGAAACATAGCAAGCTATTTCAAAAACTACTTTAGTCTGCATATGTTCAAAGTTTTTTTTCGAGAGCTGCCTTCTGAAGAGCTGACTGTTGCCATGAACTCCTCCTCTATTTACATAATAATTATATTACATTTTTGTCAGCTTCCTTCACCTTTCATCCTTTCCACCATCCCTCCATCAGTCTTGTCTCTGCTATCTCTTTCTTCTTCACTGTCCCTTACTTTCTTCACACATCATCCCTCCACCAATTCAATGTCTCTCCTTCCTGCCCCATCCTTCATTTGTTGTTCATCTTTTCTTGCTCTCTTCACCATTCACCCTTTCCATCATTCCTCCACCAGCTCATTGTCTATTCTATCTTTTACTCCCTCACTATCCGTCTCCTCCTCCCCCGCCCCTCACTGCCCATCTCCTCCTCCCTCGCCCCTCACTGCCCATCTCCTCCTCCCCCGCCCCTCACTGGCCATCTCCTCCTCCCTCGCCCCTCACTGCCCATCTCCTCCTCCCTCGCCCCTCTCCACCTCCCCTCACTGGCCATCTCCTCCTCCCCCGCCCCTCACTGGCCATCTCCACCTCCCCCTCCCCTCACTGGCCATCTCCTCCTCTCCTCACTGCCCATCTCCCCCTCTCCTCACTGCCCATCTTCCCCTCTCCTCACTGCCCATCTTCCCCTCTCCTCACTGCCCATCTCCTCTCCTCACTGCCCATCTTCCCCTCTCCTCACTGCCTATCTTCCCCTCTCCTCACTGCCCATCTTCCCCTCTCCTCACTGCCCATCTTCCCCTCTCCTCACTGCCAATCTCCTTCCCTCACTGCCCATCTCCTCCTTCCCTCACTGGCCATCTCCTCCTCCCCTCACTGCCCATCTCCTCCTCCCCTCACTGCCCATCTTCCCCTTCCCTCACTGCCCATCTTCCCCTCCCCTCACTGCCCATCTCCTCCTCCCCTCACTGCCCATCTCCACCTCCCCCTCCCCTCCCCTCCTCCCCTCACTGCCCATCTCCACCTCCCCCTCCCCTCCCCTCACTGCCCATCTCCTTCCTCACTGCCCATCTTCCCCTCTCCTCACTGCCCATCTTCCTCTCTCCTCACTGCCCATCTTCCCCTCCCCTCACTGCCCATCTCCTCCCCTCACTGCCTATCTTCCCCCCTCTCCTCATTGCCCATCTTCTCCTTCCCTCTGTCCCTTTCTCTCAGTCCCTTGATTTAAAATCCCATCATCTATTTCTTCTTCTCATACTGATTTCCTATTCTCATTCATACAGATCTTATGTTCATTAATAATAGTCAATTTAGCATTGTCCCTTCCTTTAAACACCCTTTTACAATTTTATGTCACTTCCTCCATCCCCTTCAAACACTCTGGCCTTCTCTTACAAAACATATACAAATCTCTTCTACCACTTCTTAACAACTTTCTTCTCCTGCACTTTACAAAACCTTCATCGACTCATTTGTCAAATCCTGAATTCTTTTCTAAAAATCCAGAAGTTCAACAAAATAACTCCAACATAAAATAGTTGTTAGGAAATTAATAATGAAATTTATGAAATAGGAATGCACATTAGGTGCTGACACTAAAACCATGGAATCCCTAGTATTTAATATAAGCCTCTGTGACTCTATTTATATGTATAATAACATCAAGCTGACTGGTGCACAGCAAAGCAAACAAAGTCAAATATGATATCGCCTGACCTTGGTAAAAAGTTCTAGTCATAAATAATGCCTCATGATAAGATTTTTTTTGCTCAGAGAAAATGAAAAAAAAAAACATAAAAAAAACAACATAAACAAATATTCAGTTTAAAAAATCTAATAAATTACACCATTAAAAATTCCTCTAGCTAAAAAGAAGAAAAATTCTTAAAAAACTAAATTATCGGAGACACTAAAATCAAGATGCCTATATTGTATGGACACTACACACACATATAAATACTCTAGCTATAATATAAGGAATGCTACCTGGTGGTATCAAGTCCGATATAGTCAAGCTACCATGTTTTATCACAGGTTCCCATAGACATCAGTCAACATATTCAGTCATCAATTACATTACGCAAGCGTATATTTAATGCTTTAGTATACAAGACAGCCTTATTCTGATTAGCATTGAAATAAATATAAGAATTGATAATATGCAGAAAAATAGTCACACAAATCATAGGGACTTTGTACAATTTCCCAACTATAGGTCCACAAACCTGGTGCATTTAAAATTGCTGCCAAGTCCCTGTGATACAAAAAGTTGATAAAGCTGATGGCAGACTTAACAAAAAGTAAGCAATCTGAACGCCGCAAATGTTACGTTTCCTGGAAGTCCTGTGGGAACCTGTCTTACAGAATAATTTACTGTATCAGTAAACAAAAAAATCATAAAAGTGATTCATAAATCTATTTAACTTGTTTGTGTTTGAAATTTCTATTACAGAGTTTGTCACAAAGACTTACATTGACAGTTCTAGAGCTGACATCCAAAGATACTGCTGGATTTTCAAAATACCAACCTAGTGCTAGTAGAAATATCCATTCTATTTTAGCGAAAATGAATGAAATTATATGATTTACTTATCACAATGGAATTACAATTTATCTGAAACTGAATGTCAGGCAAGATTCATGTCATCCATTCTTATTTGTCTATGGGGTATATATTATCAACAAACAATACCCCTTAATTAATAAGTCCACCTATATCAAACTCAATAGGAACTTATGTTTTAATGTACAACAAATTAATGAGCTGACTACCAATTTTAGATCTGAGAGTATGTGTTGACGACCTGGGTTTATTGCTGGATGAGTATAATCTGACATGACCATATGAATTTCATATACTGTAATTATATAATGACATTGGCACAAACAAATACAACACGAGTCTCAACTCTTTCATATAACAACTCTGACAACAAAAAATAGAAACAATTTTTGCCATTCTTACATTTTGTCAATAAATTGCCATTTTACTGTCAAATATCTAAAGGATTATCTATATACAGAATGTTTGTTTGCTGGGTTTATCGCCCCCTGAACAGCCAGGGCCATTATAGGGCTGGGTCTCCTTGTAGTAGTTGGTCACTACCTCACAGAACATTACATGGAGACCGTCGCATACCAATTCAGAGCCTCAAGGTAAAGTGTCTTGCCCTGGAACACAATGACAGAAAAGACTGGCCCATTTCTTAGCTTCCCAAGAAACAAACCCGAAACAGGTAAGGAGCATTGAACCATGAACCTCTGATCTTCACCCGAGGTTAAATGGCATGTTACCTTACAGAATACTAAGGATAACCACTGATAAGATAAATAAACAATACACTAATATTTATGTTAGTTTAAAGATATGATACAAATAAAAAATCAATTGAAAAAGATCCAGAAATTGGGTTAGATACCATATGGGAATCAATGATAAGGATAATGAATTGCTGACAACTATGGTAGCAGTGTACAGTAAAAATGCCCAATTCTGAAAAATATGGCACACGTTTTAGATATGTAAACATGGCCAGGCTGTCCTACTGTAGTGTGCTACCTATATAATCCCGGAAAATTATTTTCTACATTTCTGACATGAACATTGAGGCAATAAGTCTACCAGCATATAGTTATAATCACAAGGAATTTTCTGGCTTGTCAAAATTTCATCTCTCATTGCCAATAATTGGAGTTTCATATTGTGCTATCTTATTTCTTAGACAAATGTTTAACTTCCATTTTATCATTTCCTTTTCATTTACTAAAACTTAAACAACTACAATTCTGTACTATACCTTGTCCGGTATATAAAACTTTTCTGTATAAACTTGATTGAAACATTTATCCATCCTCTAAATCCTTAAACTTCTAGAATGTAATGTAAAGCAAGTGCGAAATGGATTCTGTGAAGTAGAGGACATCTGAATATCACTAGTCCATAATTATACCATCAGTACTACTTAGAAAATCAAGTCAGCTGGCCGATAAAGGGAGGTAATTCATAATGAGACCATGTTTGTTTTATTTTGTTTAACATCCTATTAACAGCCAGGGTCATTTAAGGATGTGCCAGGATTTGGAGGTGGAGGAAAGCCGGAGTACCTGGAGAAAAACCACGACCTACAGTCAGTACCAGGCAACTGCTCCACATGGGTTTTGAACTTGCAACCCAGAAGTGGAGGGCTAGTGATGAAGTGTCGGGACACTTTAACCACTTGTCCACTTCGGCCCCTCTAACCATGTACAATGTAGTACAACAGAAGGGAGATATAATTGTGACTTCAATCTAGCAGCTGAAGGTAAGTTAACTTTTGTTTCCTACCATATTTAAACTATACAGTGTACAAGTCTCCTCCAAAATATATCAATTAAAAATATGGATATTCAGGATTCAACAAACATCTACCCAGACAACAAGGTTGTGTCTGTCAATAAGACCAACAACACAAACATCTACCCAGACAACAAGGTTGTGTCTGTCAATAAGACAAACAACACAAACATCTACCCAGACAACAAGGTTGTGTCTGTCAATAAGACAAACAACATAACAAATGCATACATACAGGTAGATAACTAAATTGCCTAAACTTCTGTACTACTCCATTGGTAGTGTTTTAATCAATCCTTGGCAGAGCTACTTCATTTTAAAACATTTTTTCTTCATAAGATAAAATTTCAACCTTAAAACAAATTACTAATGGCACCTAATCAAAGTATCTGTGTCTAATTAGATAGTCAATGCAGAAAGTTTGATTTCACCAACAAGACCACACATACAAGAACATATGTCCCCCCCCCCCCCCCCCCCCCCCCCCCCCTTCGAAATATGCACACACACAACAAATAGCTACCAAAATGTAACAAGTTACCACTAATTCCACTCCAATTAATGGAGGAAATTAAAAACACAACAAAAAGCTACCAGAATGTAGCTAGTTAAAGAATCATCACTAATTTCACTCCAACAGACAGAGGAAATTACACACACAACAAACAGCTATTACAATATAGCAGGTTGTCACTTATTCCTCTCCAACAAATGGAGAAAATGGGTTCCTGAGAGATTAACAAGTACACACACATCCTCATACTGTACACCACATGTTTACAACACATCCTGATACCATACACCACATGTTTACATCCTGATACCATACACCACATGTTTACATCCTCATACCGTACCCCACATGTTTACAACACAACACATCCTCATACCGTACCCCCACATGTTTACAACACAACACATCCTCATACCGTACATCACATGTTTACAACACATCACATCCTCATACCGTACCCCCACATGTTTACAACACAACACATCCTCATACCGTACATCACATGTTTACAACACAACACATCCTCATACCGTACATCACATGTTTACAACACATCCTCATACCGTACATCACATGTTTACAACACAACACATCCTCATACCGTACATCACATGTTTACAACACATCACATCCTCATACCGTACCTCACATGTTTACAACACAACACATCCTCATACCGTACCCCACATGTTTACAACACAACACATCCTCATACCGTACATCACATGTTTACATCCTGATACCATACACCACATGTTTACAAAACACATCCTCATATACCGTACCCCACATGTTTACAACACAACAACTCCTCATACCGTACCCCACATGTTTACAACACATCCTCATACCGTACCCCACATGTTTACAACACATCCTCATACCGTACCCCACATGTTTACAACAAAACACATCCTCATACCGTACCCCACATGTTTACAACACATCCTCATACCGTACCCCACATGTTTACAACACAACACATCCTCAGTCATACCGTACCCCACATGTTTACAACAACTCCTCATACCGTACCCCACATGTTTACAACACAACACATCCTCATACCGTACATCACATGTTTACAACACAACACATCCTCAGTCATACCGTACCCCACATGTTTACAACACATCCTCATACCGTACCCCACATGTTTACAACACATCCTCATACCGTACCCCACATGTTTACAACACAACACATCCTCATACCGTACCCCACATGTTTACAACACATCCTCATACCGTACCCCACATGTTTACAACACAACACATCCTCAGTCATACCGTACCCCACATGTTTACAACAACTCCTCATACCGTACCCCACATGTTTACAACACAACACATCCTCATACCGTACATCACATGTTTACAACACAACACATCCTCAGTCATACCGTACCCCACATGTTTACAACAACTCCTCATACCGTACCCCACATGTTTACAACACAACACATCCTCATACTGTACCCCACATGTTTACAACACAACACATCCTCATACCGTACCCCCACATGTTTACAACACAACACATCCTCATACCGTACCCCACATGTTTACAACACAACTATCTTCATACCATACACAACATGTTTACAACACAACACATCTTCATACCGTATCCCACATGTTTACAACACAACACATCCTCATACCGTACCACACATGTTTACAACACAACTATCTTCATACCATACATCACATGTTTACAACACAACTATCTTCATACCTTACATCACATGTTTACAACACAAATATCTTCATACCGTATCCCACATGTTTACAACAACTCCTCATTCCATACATCCCATGTTTACAACACCCTGATAACACATATACACACATACTGGTACATCCTGTTAACAACACACTTTGATAACACATGTTCACACATACCTGTACAATTCTTGTCCAAGATGCATCGTCTTAATGCAATACCCCAGAACAACATATGCCGAAAAGAATATATACACTCACAATCTTACTTCATGCTCTCGACTAGATTTCAAAAGTTGGTTAAATAAACTTTGAAATGACTAGTGTCTACCAGGGAAAATAACTAAAATCCACCTTAATTTAATACATGCTGTTTGTTGGTAAAAATAGCTGACAATCATTGGTAGTCATGATCATTAACTCATCACATATATATAGTGAAATTGCATACATGCAATATTTAAATTTCAAAATATTTTAAAGGACTATGAAAAAAATTGCATGTGTAGTACATATTTATCACACATACAAGGTACCGTACATGTTTTATAAGTTATAACAAATTAAATATATGAAATCAGACGATGGTCTTCATTCATGATACAGTTTTGTGTACCACGAGATGATGAAATGAAAAATTCAATGCTAATTCAAGTTATGACAAATAGATAAAACTGGAAGATGGTCATCATTCATGATACATTTGTACCTCGAGACCAAAATGTTGATTCAAGATTTAACCAAAATCTATCATTTAATCAAGAGCATCCAGTTGACCCTTGACTTTTAGCAATTTCAGAAGTCAAATCACCTTGTGATATGATATGATGGGTCAAAACATTATGTCAAATAGACATGCTCCTTCAAACTCAAGAGTCAAATCTGATTTTGAAGAGTCAAAAACATACTCTCAAGGGTCTACTGGATGCCCTGTAATCTTAGACATTCTCTTAAAGTGTTTTATCTGAAAAAGGGCTTTTCATAAAATGACTAGAAATTTTAGAGGGCTTGATGTCGATGATGAATTTTCAACAGAGAGAATAAAGTCTGCTTTAAATTTCATTAAAGAGCTTAAAAAAAAAAAGAAAAAAGAAAAAAAAATTTTGATGCAGAAGAATGCTGCATAACTAAATGTCAAAATATTTCAATTATCCAAACTACTGATATATGTCCCCAACATAACTACCAATCTACATGTCGACAACCAGCTATAGAAGAAAGTAGAATATACTGTTTGGAAATCTGGCTTCAGCGGTTGCCCCTCTTTTCTTTTTGATTTGCTTACTTTTTATTCAAGAGGGCTATGTATACCGCTAAGTATTCCCCCGAAACCTAGTAGATGAACCACAACGCCTATATGAACTTGGCAGGATGTTCGTTCTTGGAGAATTTCTCCAACTAGAGATTTTTCTCGTCTTGATTTGCATTATAAGCTATATAGCTATAACCAAACAAATTAACACTAACACGCCCCAGAGTAGTTATGCTTTGTGGTTCTAAAATATGTGTATATAAAAACTCTGAAAACAAATTCTGTGTACCTCATCATACTTCTAGTGTTTTATGTTTTCATTATGTTACAAATCTGTACAAACATTGAAAGATGGAACTACATGTGGCACTTATAATTATAACAAAAACAATATTTAATTTCAAGAATAAAACAGGATGATGACAAGTGAGGTGTGATGAAGCATGGACACATTCTATATTTACAAGTGGAGCATCACATGCCCGCCAAGAGAGAAAGAAAGACAAAGAAGAGAAAGGGAAGACTAAAATTTGACAGATTACACACTGCTACTGTTAACAAGTATCATAAGAAACCAATATCTAGTACATTCTGCAATCTCAAATTCGAAACTCTTACCCTGTACACTTGTTAGTTTGGACACTGTTCAGATCCAGATTTGAAGAATTTCATGTTGACATGAAAATAAGTGTACATGTAATGTTAAAATCTATCGCAATGCAACAAAATATGGCAAGTACATTGAATAATAATAATAATAAATTTAAAAGACAAACGTTTCTTTACCAATAAAAATAAATAGAATCTTTGCTTTGATAAAATCTACATGAAGAAACATAAGTTTTCAATAAAATATAAGGTTTGCATATTAATGTACGTAAGACTAAACAGACTTGAGTTGATACATCTACCCTATAATTATGCAATATACTCTTCTCTTCCCCTACCAACTACACTGTTTTGTTTTGTTTTTATAAAACTCAGGCAAAGATTCAACAAATTTATCTAAAACCATTTGATGGCATGAGCCTGCTTCAGATGTACATTGTTACAGTGGTTGACAAAGCCTATGAATTTTTATAAGAACTTTTTTGTCCAGAGTCTGAGGACACCCTGTGAATTGCCATTGGAGACCTCACAGTCAAGGTCTGTCAACTGATAAAGCCCAACCTGAGCTGTACAGAAAACTGCCACCAGTCTAGAGGACGATACACTGATGAGTGACACTACCTACGGACTAGATGTTGATACACTCTGATGAACGACACTGCCTCTGGACTAGATGATAGGAGTGAACTGCCTCTCAAATAGAGGGTGATAGACTGATGAATGATGCTGCCTCAGGTCTAGATGTTGATACACTGTGATTAGTGACAGTGCCTCCGGTTTAGAGGATTTTACACTGCAATGAGCGGCAGTGGGTCTAGAGGATGATACATCGAGATGAGTGTGAGTAAGTTGTGTTCAGTTCATTGCTTGTCTGGCTGGTGATGGACGTGTTTGCCTCGTCATTCAGGGTGATGTTGAGTGGTTCATTCTCCTGGTCCACATGAACGGGGATGATATCCACCTTCTGTGATGACACCTCAGCACGGCGTGAAGGAGTTGTTTTGCGCTTAACTACTGGTGTTTTGGGAAGTTTTTTTGGTGTCTTCAGTCTTTTCCCACTACCAGGCGGAGATTGCACAACAACAGATTTGTATTTTACATTTTTCAACTCATGTACACTTTCCACAGACTTATGCTTTTTATGAGGCTTAGGACTGTTGACATCACCATTTTCTGCAGACAGTTTCCTTTTCTTTACACTAGCCATGTGATTATTCTGTATTAACACGCTTTGTTTATGAGACTTGAGGACTGGTGTGTCTTTCAAAGGTGATGAAACTATTTTACTGGGCATTGCAGCTGGTGTCTTCATCTTATCCATAACAACAGGAGTTTTTGCAGCTGGTGTTTTCATCTTGTTCTGAACAACTGTTTTTGCTGCTGGTGTTTTCGTCTTTTTCTGAACAATAGGAGATTTTGCAGCCGGTGTCTTTGTTTTACTTTGAACAACAGGAGTTTTTGCAGCTGGTGTATTCGTCTTGTTCTGAACAATAGGAGATTTTGCTGCTGGTGTTTTTGTCTTGTTCTGAACAGGAGTTTTTGCAGCCGGTGTCTTTGCTTTACTTTGAACAACTGGTGTTTTTGTCGCCGGTGTCTTTGCTTTACTTTGAACAACTGGTGTTTTTGTCGCCGTCGTCTTTGCTTTACTTTGAACAACTGGTGTTTTTGTCGCCGGTGTCTTTGCTTTACTTTGAACAACTGGTGTTTTTGTCGCCGGTGTCTTTGCTTTACTTTGAACAACAGGAGTTTTTGCAGCCGGTGTCTTTGCTGAGGATTGCTTTGCTGGTGATTTTGTTACAGATGAGACCTCATCTTTCATCAAAGGAGTGCTGCGAGATGACCTTGTAGATTTTGCAGGAGTTTTTGCAGTCAAAGATTTCACTGGGGTTTTCTTGGTTGAGGACTTCATTGCAGTTTTTAATGTAGCTTTTCTATCACCCTGAGGACTGGTAACTTTCTCTGTCTCCTGTGTGGCCGTCTTCACTTGGAGTGATGGACTACTAACCTTGGCCCTCTTTGCCTTTGGAGACTTAACAGGGGTCTGTACCTTTCTCTTCTGTGCTAAAGACTTTGTCGCTGGACGAGGTGGCTTAGCTTCGTCCTGTTTATTTGTTGCTGTTGAACTAGAACCAGATTTATCCTGAGTTTTCAAACTAGAGAATGGTTTGACGGACACAGGCATTTTTCTTCCTTTCTGTGTAACACCTGTTTCCTCTGTGATCTGGACAAGTTTAGCACCACCCCCTTTGTGATAAACAGAGGCTCTCCTAGTCCTAGTGGTGACACTTGTTTTGGACTCGGGAGAAAGAGGAATGTCCACTAATTTCATGGTTGTCTTTTGGTAGATAGATGACCTTCTTGTACGTTTAGCAACTGGAGGGGAACGAATATGTTGTTTCTCATGAAGTTCAAATTTTGTTGTCTTGCTCTGTGATTCAAAACATTTTTCATTCATCTTCGACTGATACATAGATGACCTGAAAAATAAACATTATAAAATTACAAATTTCGTATTGATTAATTGAGCACAAAGCAATGGAGAATATATTTTCAAGTTTGAGGTTGGCTATTTGTGACTCACTTATTTGCAGATAAATACAGTAACAAAGAGCCAGGCAACATAATACTCTGGACTACTGGTGATGTAATTAAAGTTTCAGTTTAATTAAAATGACTTTGTGATTATGTTTCTTTTTGAAATATATTATTAAGCACTTACTACTGAATAAATCAAGCAATGTTGAATATAGCTTAATAAGCTGGTATTGCAGTTCAAACACCCTTTTTTATATCAATGCCAAATCCTTCATTTACTGTCAGATCTTATATTTTTCTTTGGAATTGTAAAATGGACAAAGTGAAAAGAGATGAGAAGGTCATATTGTAAATCGAGTAGACAAAGTGAAAAGGGATCAAAAAGTCATATTCTAAATCGAGTAAATAGTTTGGTGAGGATTGCATAAGCAGTTCATGAAATTACATTGCATCGGGAAGGGATGGACATGGGTAACACCATATGCTCCCCAACCCCCATTTCATGGCAGGGTCATGAAAAGTATTGGCATGGGCATTTTGGCTAATTGCAGATCAGGATACATAAAGGTGTGCAAAATGAAGTATATCAAGAGATCCCAGGGAGATCTTGGCACACCCCATCGAGTGATCTACTTTGGATCTTTATAAGACTGATTACTTATTTTTCTTCTTTCTCCTTATTATCATTTGAAAAAAAGGCAAACCTACACATCAAATCTGGGTCAGATCAGTCTCAAAATAGAACATGCACAACTAGGGAACAAGGTGTACAGTCTACAGTCTATGTAATTTAAGAAAGATCTATGGAGAACTTTCTGAGAAATAGAGATAGCAATAATCCTTTAAGGTTGGACAAGCGTCACGCCGTGTGATGAACGGCGGATGAAAAGTGATTTATTTCGCTCACCATCTGTTGACAGTGGGCTTAAAACCAGTTTTGGAAAGATGTATTCTTGGAGGAGTCTTATAAAGAAAGAAACAATGATAAATGGGAATGATTTATATAGAACAAGAATTACACATAATTATATTTGTCTCGCTTGTCTTGGTTTGTGAGTATAGTAATGTTTAAGCAAACACCAAAATTCACTAAAATTTCAGAATTTTTTTCCTAGACCAACCAAGCAAACTTCAGATTGAAAGAATGGAAGCATTCTGAATTTCTGTTTATATCTTTATATGTGTAAATATTGGTACATTGCAAAACAAATATCAAATGTCACAAAATCACTAATTTTCAAAATTTACCTAAATATATGTAATTTTTACCCCATAATCACTCTGGCTGAGAAGTGAGAAAAAAATACATAAGCTATATCATAGAATTCATTTCAATTTGGCTATATACTGATTTTTAAATCAATTGGAGATCCAATATCATATCAATTTCTCAAATTCGAAGGTTTTTAACCCAGAATACAGCACAAAATAAAAATTCATGTAATCTGTAGTTTGAAAACCTAATTTAGTGTTGTGCGTTTCGGAGACCTTTATAATGGGATTACATATAATATACTGCATCCCAAAACTGAGCTTTAGCATATCTCTAAATTTCATAGTCATTTGACAATAAGTTAGTCCATAAATAAAGGCTATGTTGAGATGTCCACTATGTGACATAATTATATACCAAATTTGGTTAAAGTTGGACTGATACTTTTTTAGCAATGGATCTAAAAGTAAAACTTTGATGATGCTGCCATCGCCGGACTTGAGAGACAAAACAATTATACATTAAAAAAAAAACGATTTCCAATGTTTTCAATCAGTTAATGTTAAATTCAACATATTTTGTCTTCCCTAAATCATTAAAATGATCCAACAAATTTTTGTTTTCAAAAGATTCAACACTGGAAGGGAGATAACTATATGATTTACGTTCAATATCAGGCCTCTGCTTCTGGTTAATATTAATAAAGCAATACTCGCCAGTAGCCCCTACTACTAAATCAACAAGGTGCAACCCTCGAAAAGTCAGAAGTGGGAGATGAGCTTCGATTTACTTTGAATTGAAGTTCAATCACTAAAATTTCAAATTCACACAAACTTCAGTAATGTCCCTGTGACAACAATTTAAAGATGAGAAAATGTATCCAAAGTGGTTGTGATAGATGAGGATACATAGACTATGGAACGGAAGTAGTCTGTATATTTTAGAATTTAGAGTGGAATGAAAGTGGCAATCTGATTGGTCAACAGCTCTGTAAACAATACTTACCAGGTGTATTATAATTGTCAACCAATCAATAGCCTACTTCCATTTGATGCATCACCTGATCTTCGAGTGTTACCCCTCGATATAGTAAGGGTAGGGGCTAATACTGTATTTGACTTAATAAGGGCACCTGCCCTAATAAGGGCGCCCCTACCTTTTTTCAAGGAAATAAATCTTAGACTGAGTGTCAAAATGGTGTTCAAAAGTAATAATTCATGTGAAATGTTTTGCTACTTTATGTGTTCAATTTTCTTCAGCAAATTAAGTAATTGGAACACAAGTTTTCGCCACATTTTGTCTATTCCTACAGATGACATGCCAGTGCAAAGAGCACCCGAAACTAAACACACATACAAATAATAACTTACAATCTTCATTTGAAGATAAAGTAAAAGACTTCATTCTTGTTGATAAATAACTTTTGTTCAGAAAAGAAAGCTAGTAAAAGACATTGTAAATCAATTATTAGGTCAAAGAAAACGATGTCTGATATGATCTGGGAAATCACCTGTGTGTATAAATAGAACACAAAAGAGTTCCATTTGAACATAATTTGTCATAAATGGTGGAATACACGTTCTCTGGTCTAAAGATCAGCTGGCATGGTTTACAGGAATATTCAAGTGATGTTTAAGCTTAATATATGATAATGAATAGATATCTTCATCTGGAATATTTTTATGACTGAATATTTTACCGTTTCCACAGCCTTGGGTATTCTGCTATAAGGTATAGTCTGTTTCATAAAACTTCAGAATAACTAATCTTAATAGGGCGCCCCCACTCTCAATTACCCGCGTCCTGCGCCCTTATTAGGTCAAATACGGTATTTCTTTTTACAAATACTAAACCAGAAAGTACAATCAAAGCATGTTATTACCCTTATTAATTTACATATAAAATTTGTGATTTTATTACGTCACACGTCTGGTGTTGTACTATCCAACAGTCATTTCTCTCCACTAAGGGAGCTTACTGAAAATTTTACACGGCCCCATGTATAATCCAACAAAACTAATAAATTAATAAGTATCCCAGCTGAGTTTTTGTTCTGCTATAAAAGACAACACTGAGTTCTTTACCTGCGAGTCCTAAGTCGCTTTTGAGAGGGTGACTCAGGTGTTTTGAAAACTGCATTTCGTCCTGACATCCATCCTGGAGTTTTTGGACTCAAAGGCTTCAAAATTCTGAAAGACAACAGAATACAGGTTTGGAATAATTAATCACCACTCCAGATCAGATCAAACATGTATTAAGTCTTATGTTTATTTTTCTTATTATAAAGCCACAATTATTTGCTGTCATCTGATTTAAAATGTCATGGATACTTGTGAGCACTTTACCAGTCTTATCGGCATATTAATATACACTTGTGCAATCAAATCAAAATTAGACTTGTTATTCCCACTCCTCCATGATACACTGTAACACAAGTATTAAGGAGTGGTGTAGAGGATTAGGCACAAGTCTAATTTCAAATAGATTAATTAAAAGAAGTGTGATCAAATGTACAACAACTATTTCATTGATTCTAAATTCCGAATACATGTTATGTGAAATTTACTTATTAAATTTCATAGAAAGGATATCAGTTTACTTTAATACACAATATATATATATATACCAGTCTTTAAATCAGGGTGTTGGAGATATTTCTGTATTTCTTCAAAACGTTAAAACCAGATTGGTAGATACTTTTTTACAATCATGGTATGGCGCATTGTATGACAGTGATAAGTTATGTACTTATAGGCAGTTTAAAACTATCTTTTGTCAAGAAGATTATCTTATTCAAAATATGAGTAGATATATGCGTACTGTACTTGCACGTTTTAGAAGTGGTAACCATCATCTTGCTATTGAAACAGGGAGATGCAGTGGTACCACTAGAAATGACAGACTTTGTATTTACTGTCTAAATGTTTGTAACAGACCAGTACTTGAAGATGAAATACATTTTGTATGTCTTTGTTCTTTGTATTTATTGAATTTACCTGTAGATATGAATCACTTAAATGTGTTGGAGAGGTTCTCTTTTCTAATGTGTGATATACGGTCTTGTAGACCTTTTTGTAAATTTTTGAAACGAGCATTTAAAACTCGTGGTGAATATCTCCAAAATGTATGAATTGATTAACATGTATGTAGTTTGGATGTAATTAACTCTCTGAAATATATTAAGAGAGATCAATATTCATCTCAGTAATGATTTGTGTGTACATGTATCATTATTATATAATGCTACTTTCTTTCACGTTTATATTATGAATTTGTAAAATATAATTTGTTAAACAATGATTGCTATTTTCCATTTGGAACAATCACTTATATTTGTAATAACATGTACTGTGGGCTGGAGGCCTTTGAAACTGAATAAAATGAATCTGAAAAAAAAATATACCAGTCTAGGTATCAACCATGGTGTAAAAAAATCGGCTAAGTTATTTACATAGATTGGGCTCTATATTTTGGGAAAAACAAAATTTCGAGAAATTTAAAAAATGATGTGAAACAATAAATATTTGGCATAAACCCTACCAATATTGATTTATATTATACAGATTCACTACAATTTGAAGACAGAGCTATAAATTTGTATATAGCTTAGATACAATACTTTTTTTTAGAATCATTGAGCTATACTATATGAGATATAGTTCTAAGATATGACAATGTAAACATAAATTTATAGAAGCTGATCTTATCACACATCAAATTTGATTTCTCTTGGATGATCTCTTTCAGCAAATCTTAATAAACATGAGAAATGTGATTTATTTTTTCTGTGATAATCTATATATGTATTGGAGCATAGCATTACAGTAAATGCAAGTCTAATTTTGATAAGTTTGACTTTCAGAAGAGTCTACAATTTGCATGTTGCAACAACAAAACTGGTTCACTGTACAAATAGAAGACGAAACATTCAAAATTTGCAGAATTATCCTCTTGCCTGAAATACTAACCTAAATTATAAAGAAACATTAGTATAATCTATCATGTATATTTGTAATATTTGGCTTTCCCTGCCACAATTTTGAAATTACGTTTAAACTTTTCTTTGTTTAAAAATGTTGCTGAAAGGAATGTTGGATAGGATCCAATCAAAATGCCTAACAGGAAGAAATTTAAAGTCCTTGACATGTATCATACTATGTTTTTATTTATTATAACAATAATTTAGCCAACTAATCCTGGTGTAGATTTAATGGTAGGGACCACCATATGATAACAATCACCTTTTCCTTATGGCAGATTATATTGGTTATTCTACAATACTTCACACCTTCTGGTGACCTCAGGCAATGTAACCTGTTTTACCACTAGTGTGTCTGCTCTGTAATGCCTCAGGGCATTGGTTTAATATTAAGTTATATTAGATCTGATCAAGACAGGTATTTATAATACAATCATATGGTCATATTTTCTGAGAAACCTTTTAGTATCAACAGGATTGTGTAGAGTGAAAGTTGTAAAATGGATTAAGGTGAGAGCGACCAAGGTACCAACACATGGTGTAGTGAACCCATTAATTATCAGATGTAGAGGGCTACAAAATAATTTACACAGATAAGGTATTTTTTATTTTATTTTTTCACTTGCATGAAACAGTTCTAACTAGATGAGTGTTGATATAGAAATTATTTAAATGTAATAACACAGATATTTTGATCAGATGACATGCACTGTAAACCTCAATGTGGCACTCAGAGTCACATATGATAGTAATTTCAATAACATTCATCTTCCATACAACACCACTGATAGGTGATAGACAATTATGACTTGTCGTTTCATGAAAATGTTGTCATTTGGACTTAGTATTTCCTGTTTACTTTCATTTTAACAAATTCTATTGTATAAATATATATCGTTACAAAATCATTTACACACACCATTTACAATTATAACGTAAAGTAGATTAAGTATACTTCACATAACATCAGTAACCACGCATTCATTCAATTGACAATCACTCTGACATTCACACCATACCCAACAAACAAAAAAACGACACCACCTGAGTGTTGTAACCTACCCAATGTCAATGGGACTTCCCGGAACAACATTGGACTGCCTGGTTGTCCTCTTTGGTGTTTTTGTTTGTCTGCCTGGCATCCTGATCGAATCCTAAATAAAATAATGTTTTAAAGCATACAATCACCTATGGATCATATAAATTATATATATACAATGAAACATCTACTATACACACAAACTAAAGAGGACAATGCACTTAGAAGTTCAATCAATTTTCATAAAACAGCTTATTTTGTGCCATTTTCTCTGTGTTAATAATTTTTAACTCCTTCAAAAAAATCCATGAGTAAATATACATTATATTCAATATTTTAAGAAGGAAAGTTGAATACCAAAGAGAAGCATAAATATTGCAAATTGTGCAGCTACGCTTACACCTACTACAAATGTACTACTTTGTTTACACACGTGACAGCGTATGTGTAAATTAAGTAATGTGATTGGCTGAAATCACAACACATATTCACTATTTTAAAATTCTTATTCACATATATTGATGTCCAACCCCCTGACAAACAGCATATTAATTGATCATCAACCGTTTATATGATTGTCAACGCAATGTAGAGGAAACATAAATCATTATGCAAAAACATATATTTAGTTCAAAAGGCTACTTGATCGGTGAATGCCTAATGTAAGCTAAGCTTATGTCTTGAAACCGTTTGTTTATGAATGATTTCTGAGTGTTCCACATCCTCATAGAAACATGTTATTTTTGCTTACAGAAAATCTAATGTATACGTGAAAATGCTTTAACGTAATAAAGCTCACTGTAATTATTGACAATATTCTCAATATAGTATTGTACTTACCCGCCTAAATCATAACATTCACAACACAACCAACGCCAAATGCAAATGAGGTTCCCAGTCCTCATTCAATAATGACCTTTGAACTTTTCCATATAAGGTCAGAGAAATGGCGGGCGATTCCAATCAACCAATCGTTTTATCATGAATGTCACATTTAAATCTAGTACAGGAAAAAAGAAACTATATCACTGCGCACTGTCAATGTTTATTTAGTTGTATTTAAAATGTATCATTTAACATTTCATTGTTCAACTGGGAAGTTTTAATGTCTTATTTTGTTACGCTATTACGTAGCTTTTTGTTTTAGAATGAATTGAGTCACTTGTAAAATTGACTTTAAAATACAACTTCCGGTTATACTTTTTTTGGCGCAGGCCAAATTGACCGCATTACTCCCTACGCATTTGTATTAGTCTCGCGCGGCGATTACCGGGGTACGCGCGATATTATTTACGTTTAACAGCCGTTAGGAAGGTAAGGCCAACTAATAATTGATGTTGTATAATCTTAAATTACCCATTTAAATGATATTCTTAAATCATATCAATCTAACCGAACTGCTTATTTACTAACAATGTCTCGAGGTGGTTCCGCGGGTAAGTTTGAATTTTGGCATTATCGATAAAAAAAAGTATGGCATGGAAAGGGAAAACAGCTGAGAGCGTTAGTACTAACGGACCAATGATAAAGCTATCCATCATAAATGTTTATGATTAAGTTGCCAATGTTTGATGTGATGAAACGATTGTATGTTTTCAAAAACGGAACTTTGTGTACGATGAACATGCATTAAAAATTTATGCATATTGTGCATGCAAAACAAAAGCCGTTTATTCCTTTGTGACCCAGTCGCTGTTCGGCAATGATTTTATCAAAAGTCCTAACTTTATTTTTTTTATATTTGCACTGACTTAAAAAATGTCATTTATTCGACTGGCCTCGCACTTATGTGGCGTTTTTAACTAAAATATGAGAATATAGATTTGCATATTTTAGCACATATAGGTCCTATGGGTTGCATGATTTGAGGTTTCGTTATAGATTTATTTCATATTTTGTGAACGAGGACTTATGTAACTACTTAAATAAATAGCCTTGTCCATATGATTGCATTAATCAAAATAACATATGGTCCTCATATATACTACATTTAAAATGGTTTAGGCAATTAGCAAATGTTGTCCTTGTATTCTTAATTATCATTATATTTTTACTCTTTTTGGTATACCTGGGGGCCGAGTGGTTAAGGTGTCCCGACACTTTATCACTAGCCCTCCACCTCTGAGTTGCGAGTTTGAAACCTACATGGGGCTTATGCCAGGTATTTTCTCTGGGTGCTCCGGCTTTCCTCCAAAATCTGGCACGTCCTTAAATGACCCTGGCTGTTAATAGGATGTTAAACAAAAAACAAACCAAAATGGTCTACTTGATTCTGACTGAACAATATTTGACACCTGACATGTAATGTTGACGCTCATTAAGTTCATTAATGATGGCTGTTCACTTAAATATTAACAGGTGTTTACATAAAAGAAGTTAATAAGGACATTCTTACATATGACTGTCAACAAGATTACAAATTTATTAACAAAGTAAATGAATATTTTGCAGTATGCTGTATGGTAAAATAGTAGTTATCAAGCGGACAGGGGCAGATGGGGCACAATTTCCCTTGACAACATCAGTATGTTTGTTTGGAAGGTAAGTTCCTCTAGCTTTATGGACTTCCTACAAATAAATTGGGACATATATTTATTTTTGTGTCTATGGAAAGCTTCCAATGACGAATGTTATCTCAAAAATGTTTTAACTATTTAATTTAAATTTAAGTCTTCATCGACTTGTATTGAGTTCGTGTTTTTAATATCGGTCTCTTCACAAACTTTAGGTTTTTGGAACTTATTTCATCTCCATTTCACACAGGGTAAACAGAAATATGGGCTCTCTTTTTCTAAAGTAACATTTTTTATAATTATTTAATTCAATAATGCAAGTGCTTTGAACAAATTTCAATATGATTTCAATCAATATATTCAAGAAGTATTTTGTTTAATTTTACTTGGGACTTATAGTCTACTTTAGAAATGCCCTTCAACATGTCTGCTCAATTAAAAAAGAAAAAGTTATTTGATTACATCCTTTCATAAACTTACCATCCACTCTGGTCACTATTAATTTAAAAAAAAAAAAATAAGATTATGGAAGCTTCCTATCAAAAATATTCAAATTTTAATTAAGGGCTACAGCCACAACACCTCCCTTTCAAAATGTCCTCTTATCTCCTCTGTTCTGATAATTATAGCAAGAGCAGAATGGAGGATGCTGTAGTATGACTTGAGATTTGGGTCGCACCATGATTAGGTCTCTGTCATGCAAAAGTTAAATTTTGAGCCTAGGTAGTATCTATGAAGTATGCAAAATGAAAACAATGCTTTTAATGTTTGTAGATCCAACGAGTGTGACATACGCATCCAGCTCCCAAATGTATCCAGAGAGCATTGCAAGGTCACTGTAGATGAAAAGGGAAAGGTAACAAGTTAATGTGTTTTTTCATTTGTTTCAAACATGTATGCTGAACATCTGTGAATGATTGCTGGTACAGTTAGTCAGTTAATATTAAATATGGTCTGATTTTCCTATTCTCGTTGCCTATAACATGGAGGTTAACATTTTGTGATATTATATATTTCTATTTTTAGAAATGAGTAAATATTATGTTTATGATGTCATAATCATTGTTATGTCACAATTGATGCTCAGGTTTAAATTTTCCTGATGAATATAATGGAATTCCACCATTTTGCAATGTAGTTTAAAAGAATTAGAACCTTTGATTTAATAAATATGGTGTTATACCAACCTGGTAGAATCAAAAATAATAATCTCTGGCTACGTTTTTTATCTATATTCTACCATGTTGACCTAACCAAATCTGATGAGGAAATTGCTGGAATTTGGGGTCATTGTTGACTACATGCATATATATGTTCCAAGATAAAAACAAAATTATACCCAATTCTCTCAAAGTTTGGACAATGACTCAAAATTTAAGAAACTGTGCTGGAGAAAGTGCTTCTTTGTATAATTCCTTTCGCCTTTATCCAATGCCTGCATATTCAAATTCCATCAATTTCAGAGCTCTCAATAATCTTGAATTAAATTTCATTTTTTTGTTTTTCTTTTTTTAATTGTTTGAAGAAATCGATAAACTAGTAATTTTGAAAATTTTAAAAAAGAACTGTACAGCTCTAAGACGAACATGCATTGTTTTCAAGCCATATTGTGGTAATAAAAAAACATGTTGAAATTTGATTAAATGTATACATTTTTCATTTCAGGTGTTCCTGAACAATCTCAGCACAGTAAACCCAATAAAAGTGAATGACAAAGTTGTTCATGGTGACATTGAGTTGAAGAATAGTGATGTTTTTACTATAATTGATAGGTCTTTTCGCTTTGAGTTACCAGAAGAATCTTCAGTCACTCCCAAGAAAATGAGTTCTCCAACTAAAGTCTCAACCCCAAAGGTTTGTAATGTACTTGACTGGTTTTACCATGTTGTCCTGATGTGTTAAGAAAATTGCATGAAAGTTTTGTTATGTGAGTTGTGTTTTTCTTGTGTATATTTTTGGTTAGGGCTGTAACGAATACGGGACACAGTTGTTTGATAATATGGATTTGATAGACAATGTATTGTGTTTGCTATTTCATAATTACCCATTTGTTTCCATTGCAGGCAAAGTCCTCTTCACCTATCAAGTCTGTGAATACAAGAAAACCTTTATCCCCATCAAACAGAGAACTAGATCTCCAACCTGCTGTAGCACCCAAATCTCCGAGTAAAGATTCCAAAAAATCTGGTGTGTCAAAAGCGAGGACACCATCTGGAGCCGTAGCAAATGTGCCTTCTACACCAAAAGGATCTGGTGATGATTGTCTGCACAAGATTCTCACTCCAAAGACTAAACCACCGCGTACACCTTCATTAAAAACACCTCAACCTACTCAGGAAGCAAGAGGAAGAAGCACAACACCAGCAAAATCCCGAGTACAGTCACCATCTCCTGCTGCAAGATCAGCTAAGGAACATACTTCTAGGTCGACTACACCAAAAGCAGTTGAAAAAACACCCAAAATGGCAACACCTTCTGGAACCCCTACCAGTGACCCAAAGTCAAAAACTGTGGAAAAGACTCCAAAGAGTAGCACTAACAAGACTGTATCAACACCAAGGGCAGCAACTCCTAAATCAACATCTAGAGCTGCTAGTCCTAAAGTTGCCACCCCGAAGGCAACACCAAAAGCTGTTAGTCCTAAGCCTGCTACCCCGAAGGCAACACCCAGGACTGCCAGTCCTAATGCTGCTACTCCAAAGGCAACACCGAAAGCTGTCACCCCGAAGGCAACACCCAGGACTGCCAGTCCTAATGCTGCTACTCCAAAGGCAACACCGAAAGCTGTCACCCCGAAGGCAACACCCAGGACTGCCAGTCCTAAAGCTGCTATCCCGAAGGCAACACCTAAAGCTGTCACCCCAAAGGCAACACCCAGGACTGCAAGCCCAAAGGCCGTTACCCCAAAGGCAACACCCAGGGCTGCAAGTCCCAAGGCCGTTTCCCCGAAGGCAACACCCAAGGCCGTTACCCCGAAGGCAACACCCAGGGCTGCAAGTCCCAAGGCCGTCGCCCCGAAGGCAACACCAAGAGCTGCAAGTCCCAAGGCTGCCACTCCAAAGGCAACACCCAGGGCTGCAAGTCCCAAGTCTGCCACTCCAAAGGCAACACCCAGGGATGCCAGCCCCAAGGCTGCCACTCCAAAGGCAACACCAAGGGCTGCAAGTCCCAAGGCCGTCACACCGAAGGCAACACCAAGGGCTGCAAGTCCCAAGGCCATCACACCGAAGGCAACACCCAAGGCTGCCACTCTGAAGGCAACACCCACTGCAGATCCTATGGATTGTAAGTATTTTTCTCTTTATCACATTATCTCCATTAAATGTATCAATTGTATTTTTCAGTGGAAGACATACTTGTACAGTTGTTAGATTTGAACTATGTACATGTCATTACATGATAATCTTCGCCTAGTTTAATAGTTGTATGAAATCTAGAATTTATGCATTCACCCAACATTTTATTTTATGTTTGAACTGTGACAATAAAATCAGATGGCTTATTCATTTTTCGAAGTAAAACGATCATTTTTCACATCATTGGTCTGTTCTGCCATGTCTCACGGCTATATGTCATCAATACTGTAAGACACATGTAATAATAATATTGTGATGTTATAGATAGTTACCACATAAAAATAAACATGATGTCGCTCAGCTGTCTTTTATAGAACTAAGTTTAAAGTTTTTACTTGCGTTTTATTTTTTATGAAATCTGAAAATACAAATGATAACAGAATCTTACACTGTTGGTGATGTAATATGGAATTGATTAGGCTTCTGTCACATTGAGATCAAACTAATTTAAGTACTTTTCCTTGCCTCTACGATACACTGCAATACAAGATCTAACAATACCTTGTGAGAGGTCAAATCAGCATGACCTATGGGCTTCAAATATTAAAGCCAGTGAAAACTGGTCAATGACATCATTAATCAACCAATGACAGTCAAATGAGCTTTCAGATGCATCTCCATAGTATTTACGTCTCGATTCAACACTTGATTTGAGAAACGCAAAATTTCAAAAACATTATTGGTACTCTATCTTAATGGTGACAGGACGGATTGTGTTGCCAACTTGATTTCGAAAATTGTTACCATACACCTTATTCCCTTTCAAACTAAATTTTTTATCACAACGCAATGCACTGATTGGCTGGGCTCAGATGACCTATGATATCGGCTATTGTTAATTCTTGTTTTGCAGTGTATTGAAGAAGAGTGGAAATTACAAGTCTTAAGTGTTTAAAATACTGTGACTAATCTTGTTTCATCATTGTGTTTCAGCAAAAAAGACACCTTCAATGGAAGGAAGACGAAAGGTAACTTGAGCAATTTATGAAAGTCACGTACCGTATATGACCTAATAAGGGCACAGGGTGCGGGTAATTGACAGTGGGTGTGCCCTGATTAAGATTCCTTGTTCTGAAGTTTTATGCAACAGACTATGCCTTATAGCAGAATACCAAAGGCTTTTGAAACGGTAAAATATTCAGTCGTAAAAATATTCCTGATGAAGATATTAGTGCTGCAACGATACACTTCCATCGCGATACTTGTCTCACGGTACGATACGTATCACGGTACATTTACAGCTTGCCCCATAAGTTTATCCTGTCAGCATTCGCTCATTTCTTTATGGATATCTCTCAAATTTGGTATATAGTTAGAAGACCATATGAACTTGTGTCCCCTGCAGTGATTTTGCGATTTAGCCCTTGTTAACAGAGTTATGCCCCTTTTTCACACAAAATGTGTCATAATTTTGTCCGGCTATGCATTCACTTAGTTTTTGATGGATTTTCTTGAAACTTTATACAGAGTTGAAGGATGGCATGAAGTTGTGTCTCCAGTAACGGCTTCTTCCAAAAAACCTTTTTACAGAGTTTTGCCCCTTTATGTAAAAAATGGTTACTAGCTTGTCCAGGTATATGCATTTGCTTTGTTTTCAATGGATTTTACTCAAATTTGGTATATGGTTAGAGGACCGTATGAGGCTTAGCGCTATGCAAAGATTTTGCCAAATTACCGGTTCTAATAGAGTAATGCCCCTTTTTCTTTGAAAACGAGCAAAATTTTGTTCGGCTATATGCATTCACTTAGTTCTTTCCTAAACATAGAACATGTTTGATTTGGTTATAGTACCATAAATAGGCAGCTTCAAAAAGTATCCAAACCATTAATGGAAAAGCGGGGGGTATACTTGTCACCCCCTTGGTGACAGCTCTAGTTTGTACAAATTTAGCCATCACATTACAGTTGTAATCATTAAAATGTTAATTAAGTTTAATTAAAACAAATTAACCCTTAGAAGTTTTGACATGCTTATTGTTAGCTATAAGGCATTTTGACAAATTGGGTTAATTACTGTATTTGTTTTACAAAGATTAATTGTTTTCTTCGTAAATTATCTAATTTAAATCTTGAATTATTTTGCTTTCAATTAGAATTCTACTCATTTTCCAATTGATCTGGGCCTGTTCGTTTATGAGGAAAAACCGGTCCGTCAGTATTTAAATGTAATATTTCAAACATAATACTGATAGTAGGCCTTTCTTAACGGACTTGCAAATGTCAATACATGCCTAAGAAGCCTTTGTCAAGGCTCATCTGAAAGTAATATTAAATTACCAGGTCTGTCTTTATTTCATAAACTAACAACACTGGTCCAATCTTTTGTACCGCAAAAACGAAAATGGCCCTGTTATTGATGAGTGAACATTTTTCTTTCGTGGACAGCTCCGGGATTTACGCAGGATAAACATGATAAGTGTATGCCGTACGATCTGTAGCAAACTTACGCCTTTAATGAAGTAGCGAGAAACATTATTCAGGTTAGGAAATAACCCAGATCTGTAAGTCGTCATCAGCCAATCAAAATACAGGATTCCTGACAGTAGATCGGGAAGAATTCGTCTTGAAAATTTTGATTCTGAAACGATTTTAAATAAATTTAAACCACCTGTTTCAGCTACATGTATCCAGAAAAGTTCCAATATATATATATAATTTAAATGAGCGATACAAATTTCTGTGCTGAAAATCGGAAACGGCCTGAACCGTGAGAGTACCGTGATGCAAGATTAAAATACTGTGAACCGAACCGTGCCATTTATACAGCGATATACCGTACCACGGATTACCGTTGCAGCACTAGAAGATATCACATTGAGTATTCATCATCATATATTAAGCTTAAACATAACTTGAATATTCCTGTAAACCATGCTAGCTGTTATTTAGAACAGAGAAGGTGTGTTCCACCATTTATGTTCAAATGGAACTCTTTTGTGTTCTATTTATAGACACAGGTGATTTCCCAGATCATATCGGACATCGTTTTCTTTGACCTAATATTATTATAATAATTGATTTACAATGTCTTACTAGCTTTCTGTTCTTAACAACATTAAGTTAACAAAATGAATTAAGTCTTTTACTTGATCTTCAAATAAATATTGTAGTTATTGGTAAATAATTTGTATGTGTATTTAGCATTAGTTTCGGGCACACTTTATACAGACATCTGTATCACTGAATAGACAAAATGTGGTGAAAACTTCTGTTCCAGTGACTTAATTTGCTGAAGAAAATTGAACACATAAAGTAGCAAAACATTTCACATGGGTTATTACTTTTGAACACCATTTTGGCACTCGGTCCAAGTTTTTTTTCTTAGGAGAAAAAAGGTAGGGGTGCCCTTACAGAGGTTAATCTAGACTATTTTTACTACCGAAATTTGGTAGTATTCCCCACTGATGGTGTTTTCCCCTTTGAATAAAAACAAATTCCCCATCAAGAAAAAATGACATAAAACAGGGGAAAATTCTCCAAAACACAGGAAATCACCCTAATTTTGATGAAATATGTAAGATTTGTAGCAAATAATAGCTGTTAAATGTTAAATTATATAGAATAATTCAAGACACTGCCATCCCTTCATTTCCCCTAAATTTGGGTAGTATTCCCCTAATCCTAGATTAGCCCCTGCCTTATTAGGGCAGGCACACTTCACTTATTAGGTCATATACGGTATATATTAGATATTGAACCTATTGCAAAGAAGTGATTCTAAATATGGAATTACAATATATATATATGTATATATGTAATAGCCAATGCAATCTTTTCCTTTATGTGCTTCCTTTAGTTATTGGAATCAGTGAAATTTTCTGATCGGTCATCTGTATCTTATGTTATACTTATCAGCTAATATTCTTTAATTTATGATGTTGGACATTTCTGACAAAGCTCACTTGGTTAATTGGTCAAACACCTCATCCAATTGATACTTGACAAACTACATTAATCGGAACAGCAATAGATTCCTTTCTTTTACTGTATCTTAATATTTAACTGAACAACTGCCATTTCATCATCCCATAATATATTAATCCTGACACGTATATGCATCCATTTGTAGTCAATGCCGACAGGAAGTCCATATGTGCCAAAAGCTCAATCACTGAAGAAAAATTTATCGGAGTTGCGGCGTCGATCAAAACCTGTATTGGAATCAACTAGTCCAAAGCATGCAGGTAAATTTAAAAAAAAGGATTCATATGCTCCATTGACTGTCTTTTGTTACAAATATTAATGCAATCCTTTTCCAGAAGTCAACAAACCCTTACATTTTAACTTTCCACAATTGCAAGTTTTCAGGTATTTTTTAAAATAATGTGTTTAAAGATAATGATAGATCACAGATTTGTTTATAGGTGACTTCCTTTTTTGTCAATCTTATATTGTAAAATTTACAATTGTAAAAATCTACATAAATCTAACAACATTCTTTCTCAGTTTAACTGGTCACATTATTTTCTCCTGTCTTTCTTTTCCTACTTGCATTTTCACTGCTCTCAATCAAATTATTTTTCTGAAAATATGATTTCGTGCCCAATCGTGGCAGTTCAGGACTTTCAAATAACTACATGGTCTTGGTCACACAAGAAGAAACACAGCTGACTCCCATGTAGACCTAAATTTGCAAGTTTTTAGAGCTTTCATGTATTTGTTTTTATTGGTATACTCTCGGGGTGAGAAAAATATTTCCTAAAAGCCCTCGTCCAATGGGACATGTGCCTGCCACTCGTCCCTGAACTAGAATCAATTGTCCCTCTGAATTCTAATCTTCAGTTTAAAAAAACTGATAACATGTTTTCAGTGTTTTTGATCATTACTTCTTGTAATTATACAATTTGAACTGCAGTTTTGTGAACCTTTCATGAAAAGCAAGTCTATCGTTCGCTTGCCCATAGCGACATTTAAACTGATGTCTATAGGCCGAACAGGAAGTAACAAGTCAGTTCAAAGCATTAAAACTTTTTCCGGACTTTGTTTTAAATAAAGTTTATTATAAGTTTTATGTATTCACCTCGCCCTGTGATACTTTTTTATATCGGGTATTAGAATACACAAAGACAATATATAAAAGTGTATAATATTGTTAAAATATTGTCATTTTCAGTGCCTTTTAAAAAAATGTAATTGATATGATACTGGGTCCGGATTTATTTCTGTCATTTACGTATATTAGTCTTACCCTTGATCACATAAATGCATCAGTATCACGTAGACGCTTCTGCAGAGCAATCACAGAGAAAGGGCTAACTATTCAATGGAACTTGCTTTAAGTATGACTTAATCCTAATTGTTTTGAAAATTCGTAGAATAAACACTAAAGACAATATTTATGAACATGATTTATTCATTATTTTCTTTTGAAATTAACTCGTCACCAGGGACGAGTGCACTACGACATATACTCGTCCCCAGCCAAATTTAACTTGTCCAGTCAGTTTTCTGAATGCCTTTGACAATTTGGTCAGAGGTGTAAATTTAAAGTGAGATGGGGGAATTTCAACCTGGTGAAAGATTCTTCAAGTATCAAAATAAGACTTGGCTACTCGAGAATCTCTGGGAAGTAGTGGTGGATAACATGTTTTCTTGTCTATATATTATATGTACATTTCCAGTTGAATTTTTGCATATGCCAATTAAGTACAATGTCTAATGATATCAATAATAATGATCATCTTGCACATTCTGAAGCTTTTGTTTTCAAAAGTATTAGTTTGTAAAATCTCCCAAGTATACATCTCAATACAGCATAATGCACAATGGTGGAGTGGGACATATAGTGTTACCAATGTCTGTCACATCCTGTCCCGTTCCAATGCAATGTAATTAGCTAATCTCAGGAACTGCTGATGCAATCCTCACCAAACTGTGGTGTCAAGTTGAAAACATTTCCTAGTTCTTTAGGCTTTTCCAGTAAAACATCTACCCCACCCTAGTCTCCAGGTTTGGTAAGGGAAACCACTTATAGAATTTAGCTAATAAATTACATAGAAGTAATAGGAAGGCAATCCAACCATGGATAGAAGTGATTTATTGTGGAGTCCTTGGGTTTGGTAGATATTTTTAAGGTATAGCCCTTACATGAGCCTACAGTAAATTTCGTCTTTCCTTACTACAGATTATTTTAAACAATTTTGTTATATAAGTATTGTGTTTTTCAGGATCACCGAAGACACCTGAGAACAGGAAGAGAAAGTCAACTGAATCTATTGCACCGAGTTCTAAAAGGAAAAGAGTATCATTTGGTCCCCAATTGAGTCCGGAACATTTTGACAAGCAGTTACCACCCATCACTCCTATAAGAAAAGGAGCAACTCCAAGAAGACGATCTGAACCCCTAAAAAGAACATCTCCTCAGTCTCTGTTAAAACGAAGATCAGTAGCACCAAAGACTACTCCTATCAAGAAAGAAAGTCCTTCAAAATCTCCCAAGGCAGCAACCCCAGCTAGGGCAAAGTCTCCTGTAGTGTCGCCGAAATCTGCTACACCCAAGGCAGCAACCCCAGCTAGGGCAAAGTCTCCTGTAGTGTCGCCGAAATCTGCTACACCCAAGGCAGCAACCCCAGCTAGGTCAAAGTCTCCTGTAGTGTCGCCGAAACCTGCTACACCCAAGGCAGCAACCCCAGCTAGGGCAAAGTCTCCTGTAGTGTCGCCGAAATCTACACCCAAGGCAGCAACCCCAGCTAGGGCAAAGTCTCCTGTAGTGTCGCCGAAATCTACACCCAAGGCAGCAACCCCAGCTAGGTCAAAGTCTCCTGCAGTGTCGCCGAAACCTGCTACACCCAAGGCAGCAACCCCAGCTAGGGCAAAGTCTCCTGTAGTGTCGCCGAAACCTGCTACACCCAAGGCAGCAACCCCAGCTAGGGCAAAGTCTCCTGTAGTGTCGCCGAAATCTGCTACACCCAAGGCAGCAACCCCAGCTAGGGCAAAGTCTCCTGTAGTGTCGCCGAAACCTGCTACACCCAAGGCAGCAACCCCAGCTAGGTCAAAGTCTCCTGTAGTGAAGCCGAAATCTGCTACACCCAAGGCAGCAACCCCAGCTAGGGCAAAGTCTCCTGCAGTGTCGCCGAAACCTGCTACAACCAAGGCAGCAACCCCAGCTAGGGCAAAGTCTCCTGTAGTGTCGCCGAAACCTGCTACACCCAAGGCAGCAACCCCAGCTAGGGCAAAGTCTCCTGCAGTGTCGCCGAAACCTGCTACACCCAAGGCAGCAACCCCAGCTAGGGCAAAGTCTCCTGCAGTGTCGCCGAAACCTGCTACACCCAAGGCAGCAACCCCAGCTAGGGCAAAGTCTCCTGCAGTGTCGCCGAAACCTGCTACACCCAAGGCAGCAACCCCAGCTAGGGCAAAGTCTCCTGTAGTGTTGCCGAAATCTGCTTCACCCAAGTCTCCAACACCTAAGACAGCTACACCAGCAAAGGGCAATTCATCCAAAGCCTCTAAACGGAAATCGGAGGGAAAAGGAATCGGTAATGCCTCTTTCACAGGAATAAAGCGTCTGTTGAAGACCCCAAAAGCGAAAGCCAATGTATCTGTAGATGTCAGTTTCACAGGCCTTCAGGAAATGATGAAGACACCCACTGTGATAACTAGTACCCCAAAACAGTCCAGTAACAAGAAAAGACGTGCAAGCACTGGTGCTGTAGGACTATCTATAAAGAAGCAGCTCGTAACTCCATCAAAGTCGGCAAAGAAACAGAAATTAGACGTGAGTTTTGATGAATTAAAAGCTATAATGCCTAGTCCAGTGAAATCAGTTGATACTACTTCAACACCAATCAAGTCCAGCACTCCCAAACCTGTTAAGAACTCTCCAAAAGCCGGAACTCCTAAATCTGCTAAGAAAACTCCAAAATCTGTGAAAAAGACACCTGAGCAAAGTACACCTAAATCTTCTAAGAAAACACCCAAATCAGTCAAGAAGACACCCAAGGCAACACCTAAATCAGGAAAGACACCAAAATCTGTATTGAAGAAATCTGTTAAGAAAACTTATCCTCCACATGCTCTCAAAAATGCTGTAGCCTTAAGAGCAATCCATGGCAAGGATGCTGTGCCAAGTCTGGGAGGAAGTTGGTCTGACATACTCAAGAAAGGAATCATGCAGAAAGGAGTGGCCAGGAAAATGTCTCCAGTACGTCCCAAACCTGTACATGTGAAGAAAGCCCCTGCTAAAGCTACAAAGGTTTGTATAGATGCCTAGCAACTTCAAAATACTTAGTTCTGATCATTGCCACAGTAGCATTTAAAACATGTGAATTCTAGATGTAGAAGAGTCCTTGTTTAATCCTCACTTATACTTATTTAGGTTCCCCCTAAGACTCCAAGAACTGCAGCTGCAAGGAAAGCTCCAACGACAGGACATGTCAACTCCCCAGTTACATTGGTTATCCACAAAAAGTCATCAAAAACACCAAAAGTTCTGCCTAAAAAGGGTCGTAAGAGTGTAGGAAGAAAAGTTGCCAAGGTTGGTATATTTAATAGTTGACTTTCTATTGTGATTTTATTAGCTCACCTGGTCCATGATCAGGCATTTAAAAAAAAGAAAAAAAATGTGAGAATTGGCTTCAAAGGATTTTCAATTGAGTCCTGTAAATCTTTTATTTCACCCAAATGACTTTCATTTGTTAAGTCAAGCTCAAAGATGAAAGTAATTTCAGTCTTATCATGACATTCGACACAGACCGCCAGCTATCTCTTTGAGCTGTAACCCATTTCAGAAGTTTGTTCAACACTGTTAAGTATGGGGAGAAAGGTCTTCCTTCGACGTCATCATCTGACAGACTACTCATCAACCTTAAAATTCTTTCTTGCTTTCCAATTACCATGTTTTCAGCATAGCTTGTACATACATTTTTTTAAAGTCTGTATAGTAGCTACAGACCTTTTATTCTAAGATATTACAGTGACGTAAAATGGTGCAGGACATTGAAAGATAAGTATTAATTCATATGTGACCGGTTATTTGACCAGTTTTGACAAAGATCCGGATTGGACAGAGTCTTGCTTAGACAGGGTTCATTGTATATATAATAGATCTTGCTTCCCATAGGTTTGGAGGGGCAGAATACCAAAGGAGTGAGAGAGAAAAATTTTCGAGTGTTTTTCAATTTAAATGGCTTTGAATCTTGCTTAAATGATTGTGTTGAATGCAGTGCAAGAAATGGATTGTCAAATCCAAAAGTGGCAACAGTATTTGTAATATAACTTAGTCTTTTACCATAGTCAATAAAATGTACTGGTAAGGGATGCAGGCCCCATGGGCCTCATTATTAGAAAATTACTTTATGTGCCAAGAAAATATGTGCATTGAGGTTATTTTAGATGTTGATTTAATATCAATGTTTTCTTTATATCTTTTAATTTCTTCTTTAGAAAATTGCAGAGGATTTGAATACAACACTGACTGGTCTGACAGATTTGTTTGACTCTCCAAAAAGGACACCAAAACAGTCGCCTAAAATACCTGCCTCTGCTGGTACACCTCACTCCCTATACTCAGACATTCCAGATACTCCAAATGGTCCAGGAGAAATGATTGTATCCCCCATTTCAACAGGCAAGAAACGCAAGTCTGCTGCTTCCCCTAACCTTGTTGGTGTTAAGAACCTTTTCAACAAGAAGAAATCTCCCAAGGCAGCAAGTCCAACCGGCATAAAAAGATTGATAGCAACTCCTAAACAAAAGTCATTGGCTGCCAGTCCAACAGGCATTGCAGATTTGTTTAAGGTAAGCTCTCATTATAATTAGGGCTGTTACAAGTACCTGATCATGGAACAAGTTTGATTAGAACCTGGGTTCAAAATAAATACCAGTCAAAATAGGCAACACTGTCCTCCAGCATCAACTGTCAAAAAGGTCACAAAAACAATATTCCAGTCATTCAGTTTTCATTTTGAGTTGCTTTTGAATCAAATGCATCATTGTTGTAGTTTTGATTTCTCATGACTATTTCACTGTTGGACTCCAAATGAAATTATGTTTGGATTAATGCTAGGAAAAGAATACAATACTATCACTAACAAAGTCTAGATAATAATGAAGACTTTATTATCTCTTCTCTGTTTAAAAAATGTAATATTTTCTATGATCAAAATACTTCCATTCTTAAAATTTACGTACCTGGGGCCAACATTCTGTACCAGTGACAGCTCTCATTTTAATTTCCCCAATAGAGTATACTTAGGACACTAGCGGTTGCATTCCGTGAAGGATTTTGATAAAATCTTACATAATGCACACAATGAAAAAGGACCTTGATAACATGGACAAGTTGAGAGTTTCACAGATTTTTAGTCAAGGTCACTATTTTTAGAGAGGGCCGATAGAGAACATGTATTGCTTGTATATTTGTAAATATTGATGATTATATCTGTGTATGGTTTGATTTTTAGCATATTAAGCAGTTTAAGTTTGTTTTAAAAAAAAAAATAATAGAAAGATTGATTTATAGACACCAATTTAAATAGGAAAATTGATTTATAGACACCAAAGGCAACACCAAAAACCGCTCCAGCAAAGGCAACACCGAAAACCACACCAGCTAAGGAAATGCCTAAGACAACACCAGCTAAGCCATCACCCAAGACAACACCAGCTAAGACAATGCCTAAAATTGTTTTGTCAAACAGAAAAAATCTTAAGGCTGTAAAGTCCACTAAGAAATCTCCAGCTGCAATGAAAGTGTCACCACCCAGAAGGTTAGTAGTTTTACCTGCTACAAAGCATGGTGGGCAGTATGATAAAGATAGGATATAATTTGTAATTCAATTTTGTCATTTAAAGTTGTTTCCTCTATTTCTCAAAAGCTACAGAAATGATCTTTTTAAAACATCAGTGTTTTTTGGGGGCTTTTGGTTTTTTGACTTAGTCATGAAAAAGTTTGATTACTGGATATCACAAACAAGACTACTATTAAATACCTAAAATAACCTTTTTACAGGGGAAGGAAGAGGCCAGCAACAGATGTTATATCACCAGCTGTGCCAAGTAAATTGGTAAAGACCAGTGAAGCTAAAGCAAAACCCAAGTCCAGCAAAACCCAGTCCAGCAAAACCATTGCCAAGGTAATGATGAACTCTTTTGTTGTTGTTGATAATTTAATAGAATATGTTATAATCATTGAATAACTTCTAAAAACCAAGAGGTAGAGCCTGATATTTCACATGAAGTGTGCTGGTATGAAGTCATGAATTTCATTAACAGAAGTAGGCCATATATTATTGTTTCAAGATATTGACATTTAGCATAAATATGATATAAATGATGTATCCTTAATATAAAGTAATATTCATCACTCTTTTATTGTAGATTGAAGGGTGTGAACAAGTCTCCAGCAAAATCTCCAGCTAAAGGAAGATCAACAAGAGGTATACTTAATTTCATAACCTTATCATTGAATTGAACTGTATCCATATTGTCCTGTCAGAAGCAGCATCTCTATCAGCTTCATTCCTTATATGATTCTGATGAATTTATATAAATTATTTCAAATACAAGAATACCTCAGATTGAGTAATCTTTCAGGACAACAATGAGTAATAGCAGGTAATTGATACATGATTTCTCGATAGGGATTCGTGTTGTAATGTAGCCTTCAGATCTTAAATAAACCACTTTTATTCTCTAGTATTGTTTTTGTCTATTTCAGGGAAGAAAGATGTAGCTAAGAAATCTCCCATCAAAGAGGCAACAAAGAATACAGTGCCAGAACCTGCCCCAGTTGATTCTCCCAAGGTAGAAGCACAGAGAAGCAGAAGAGGAGGACCTGCAAAGAAAAAGCTCCCTACTCCTAAAAAGGATTCACCTGTGAAAAAAGGGAAGAGGGCAGCTGCTGTTCCTATGAAAACCAAACCTGTAGAAGAGGCTAAGCCTTCACCTGCAAAGAAACCTTCTCCAGTGAAGAAGACAAAATCTGCAGTTGTTAAAACAGCTACACCTGTCAAGAAGACACCTGTTAAGAGAACTCGAAGGGGTGCTCCTGTTGAGAAACCAGTCAAGGCTGAAACTCCAAAGGCAGTAACACCTGTGAAGAGAACCAGAAGGGGTGGTCCAGTTAAACAGACACCTGTTAAGAAAGCAGAGGTAAAAACTGTAACTCCTGTGAAGACAGCACCAATCAGCAAAAAGAGCAATGTTTCAAAAACTGTCAAGGCTGAAACTCCAAAAAAAGCAACACCTGTGAAAAGGACTAGAAGGGGTGGTCCAGTTAAACAGACACCTGTTAAGAAAGCAGAGGTAAAAACTGTGACTCCTGTGAAGACAGTATCAATCAGTGCGAAGAAATTGCCAGTGGAAAAAGCATCAGAAGTGGAAGACAAAATAGCTTCACCAGTGTCCCCAGTGAAGAGAAGCAGAAGCAGAAGGGGAGCCCCAGTTGCAAAATCGCCAGCCAAGAAAGTAAAATCAACCAAGAAGGTCGAGGCAAAGGCATCACCTGTGAAATCTCTCAAAAAGACACCAGCCAAGAAAGTGGAAAAGACAGCAACTCCTGCCAAATCGCCAAAAAGGGCACCATTGAGAAGAGGCAGACGAGGAGCAACGACTGTTCCAACACCTGTTAAAGCCTCTCCAGCAAAGCCTACCTCAACGCGTGGAACAAAGAGGAAAGCGAACGAAGAGCAGGAGAACCAGGCAAAGGTACCAAAACTTTCAGCTGCAATTGAGATTGCGAAGCCTTCACATGTTAAGAAAAATAAAAGAAGTGCTGTATCAAAAACTGCCACACCAGCCAAGATCAGTCCAGTAAAAGCAAAGCGTACAAGAGGTAAAGCAGCAACACCATCAAAGAATGTTATTGTGGAGAAAGTAGACAGTCCTAAACCTAGTACAGGAAACAAGAAAAAGGTTATTAAGGAAAACACCAAGCCTGTTTCCCCTGCCAAGGTTTCTCCAGCTAAGAAAGGTACAAAGGGAACTGCTAAAACTGCAAAGGTTGATACCCCAGCCAAAGTAAGTCCAGTCAAAGCTAAACGTGCCACAAGGGGAAAACCTGCAAGCCCAGTGAAGAAATCGCCAGTTAAACCAGCGAAGACCAACAAAAAGACAGCAAAAGCAGCCAGTCCTGCCAAAAAAGCTGCCACACCTATAAAGCGTTCAACAAGAAGTAGGAAGTGAAATCTTGTAAAACTTTCCACACATACCTCTTTATGTACATATTTCATGAATCATTCTCATTGTAAATATCTAAATGTAATTGTATAAATATATGTTTTGTTGGGTTTTTTTTGTAAATGCCTGACTAGAGATGTATCATGTAACATGTAATAAGATTTCTATTGATCTCAAGGGCAATCAATTTGTGTTTTGGAAAAATAGCAATATCTTGTTCAAATGAGAAATTCAATGTGATTCTGGTATAACGACATTTTTGAATTGGCAAATTATAGCACTCCCCTCAATTGTTTTTTTGTTGGGTTTTTTTTTCTGAAAAATATGCTTAAAAAAGACCTTGTAGTATTTTGAGAACTCGAAATAATTTTGAATTAAAATAACTACATTTTATATAAACTGTTTCGAAGATCTGCTGTTAAAAACAAGTTTACCTCTTAAATATACCTCCTAAATACCTACAAATTATTGTTAAGTACTGTACATCTATTGATTTAAATGTACAATGTATTGTTAAAAATGTACATCAAATTTTTATTTTGTTGAGCTTATAGCACATTCTTCTAAGATTGGATTGTTTTCTCTTTTATTTCTCATTCTTTTTCTTTTCTGTCTTTCTGTGAACCTTCTTAAGATTTTTTTTTTGTCTTGTGTAATGTGTTTGAAATTTTTAATATATTAAATCTGGGCAGTCATTGTACATAATACAAAGTCTCATCATCATTAATCATTTCCTCATTGTGTATGTGTATCCATTGCCTGTTCAAAATCTTAGTATCACAAATCAACATTCAGCTATACTTCGATATTGGCAGGGAAATTGTCTTCCTGTTATTAGTTTTGCATAATTTTGAAATTAACAACTTCCTGTGTATGTTAGATTGCCACACTAGTAGTTATATGTAGTTGTTGATGATAGACTGATCAATTTTTGTAGTCATGTGTATGCCATGTTCATTGTTTGTGCTTTTTAAATTATTTTGCTAGTATTTCACCACTGGTTGAACTGGTTTTAAATCTATTGCAGTTTTCTTTCAAAAAGGTGTTTGATCAATACGAAATTATAAACATCAAATTTAAGTCTTTCATTTTACATATTTTAATGGTGTTTTTTCCAAATCGATTTTATTATAAGACATTGAAGGAGAAACTTTGGGTTTATCTAGCATTTTCAGTGAACTTGATTTCTAATATTTGTAATACTATTTTAATGAAGTATAAATTTTAACTGAAATGAAATATAGTATCTTAAACAACTTGTAGAGCATGCTTTAATATGTTTATCGCTTCACACATATCATACTCATTTGCTGACTGTCATGCTCAATACACAACTTGTCCAGATCATAGTTAATTAATGTTGGCAATCATCACAGAATTCATAGATTCTATATAACTATTGTATCAGAACTCTAGATATGTTAGTAACAGAAGTCGTGTAACAATAAAACTCATCTGAAACGTATGTACCTAGTTTCTGTTAATTTACCTGCTTCCTATATGTTTACTGCCTACTGTGTGCAAGAAAACTTAGCCATGTCGCCATATTTCATAGTTGCGTTTTGTGATAAACACATTAATTAGTGAAGTAATTGAAGCAGTATTCAGTTCCTGGGTAATATACAGCTTAACGGTAAAAGTAATACACAGCGTAACAGTACGCAAAATGCAGCTAGGACTGTTCCAGGAAAACATGGGACAGGGAGAAGGCACTTAGAAATTAAGGGACCCACCTATAGAAGTGATTTAAAGTTTTGATGAGCCTCCCATATCACTTTTTTTGAATGGCACCCTGGTATAGAAGCAATTTAAATGTAAAAATGATACAAACATCAAATACACCCAACAAAATCAATTTATTTCAAACTCAATAACCCATAGATGTGATTTTGATTTGAACCCACCCTACCACATTTAATTTCTTAAGTGCCTCTTGCCCTATATATGTTTACCTGCAAAGAAAATGGATTGAAGATGCCTTCTGACACAGGGTAGTGGTATTTGGTCGGTAGTATACTGGAGTGATTTACCTTGACCAAATATTGGAGTCTGCTCCAGTGTATATATGTACATTGTATTTTGTTTTTTCACAAAATCATTTATTCATTTCGCAATAAGCTGGTTGTCCTCTTGGAAAAGGGCTCTATTCTGCCTGCCTTTCCATTATTTATCATTTGTTCTACCAATAGTTTGATTAAAAATATCTGTCTAGTTTGTGAAAAAAAAACTAAGATAAGCATATCGCAATACAGGTAACACTATTCAAAATCTTATAAATATTGACATGCTTGCTTTGAGATGTAGAAATATGTAAAGCCTGATGACAAATTTAGATTTTAAATCGTATGTTATGAAGCCCTATATTAAATGGCAAATCTGTATGTATGGAAAAATGAAATGGTTAAAAAAAAAAAACCATGCATAAAGGTGCTTATATAATGTACATGTACATGGAAAGTAGATATTTAACAACTGATTTATTTACAAAGCCACGTCAAATATCAGTTTAAATTCAGAGGGTCCAATTATATCTAAAAGGGCAATTATGTAGAAAACATTTGAAAAAAGTCATCAATATCTATTTTATTATGGAATACCTATAATGAGTTGTCCCCTATGGTGTATGACCAGATATTCCCGAAGGTAAAGTTGACGACAACGCACCTGTAGAATCAAGTAATGTTTAAGACAACAGAAATGCAAAAACCAAAAACAACAGAGATGCGAAAACCAGGGACGACACAAATGCAACTACAAAAGACACAAATAAGATGCTACTACAAAAGACACAAGAAAGATGCTACTACAAAAGACATCAGAGATGCTGATACAAAAAGACACTAGAGAGATGCTACTACAAAAAGACACAAGAAAGATGCTACTACAAAAAGACACAAGAAAGTTGCTACTACAAAAGACATCAGAGAGATGCTACTACAAAAGAAACCAAAGAGACACTACTACAATAGAAACCAGAGAGACACGACTACAAAAGACACCAGAGAAACGCTACTACAAAAGACACTAGAGAGATGCTACTACAAAAAAGACATCAGAGAGCTTTTACTACAAAAAGACACCGGAGAGATGCTGATACAAAAAGACTCCAAAGAGATTTTACTACAAAGACACTAGAGAGATGCTACTACAATTAAAAGAAACCAGAGACACTACTACAAGACACCAGAGAGACGCTACTATCAATGACGACAGAGAGACTCTACTACAAAAGATGTCAGAGACACGACTACAAAAGACGACAAACACACGACTACAAAAGACGACAAACACACGACTACAAAAGACGACAGACACGACTACAAAAGACGACAGAGACACGACTACAAAAGACGACAGAGACATGACTACAAAAGACGACAGAGACATGACTACAAAAGACGACAGAGACATGACTACAAAAGACGACAGAGACACGACTACAAAAGACGACAGAGACACGACTACAAAAGACGACAGAGACACGACTACAAACGACGACAGACACGACTACAAAAGACGACAGACACGACTACAAAAGACGACAGACACGACTACAAAAGACGACAGACACGACTACAAAAGACAACAAAGACACGACTACAAAAGACGACAGACACGACTACAAAAGACAACAAAGACACGACTACAAAAGACGACAGACACGACTACAAAAGACGACAGACACAACTACAAAAGACGACAGACACGACTACAAAAGACGACAGAGACATGACTACAAAAGACGACAGACACGACTACAAAAGACGACAGAGACATGACTACAAAAGTCGACAGAAACATAACTACAAAAGACGACAGAGACATGACTACAAAAGACGACAGAGACATGACTACAAAAGACGACAGACACGACTACAAAAGACGACAAAGACACGACTACAAAAGACGACAGACACGACTACAAAAGACGACAGAGACATGACTACAAAAGACGACAGAGACATGACTACAAAAGACGACAGAGACACGACTACAAAAGACGACAGAGACACGACTACAAAAGACGACAGAGACACGACTACAAAAGTCGACAGAGACACGACTACAAAAGACGACAGAGACATGACTACAAAAGACGACAGAGACATGACTACAAAAGACGACAAAAAAACGACTACAAAAGACGACAGAGACACGACTTCAAAAGACGACAAAGACACGACTACAAAAGACGACAGAGACATGACTACAAAAGACGACAGAGACATGACTACAAAAGACGACAAAGACACGACTACAAAAGACGACAAAGACACGACTACAAAAGACGACAGACACGACTACAAAAGACGACAGACACGACTACAAAAGACGACAGAGACATGACTACAAAAGACGACAGACACGACTACAAAAGACGACAGAGACATGACTACAAAAGACGACAGAGACACGACTACAAAAGACGACAGAGACACGACTACAAAAGACGACAGAGATATAACTACAAAAGACGACAGAGACATGACTACAAAAGACGACAGACACGACTACAAAAGACGACAGAGACATGACTACGAAAGACGACAGAGACATGACTACAAAAGACAACAGAGACATGACTACAAAAGACGACAGAGACATGACTACAAAAGACGACAGAGACATGACTACAAAAGACGACAGAGACATGACTACAAAAGTCGACAGAAACATAACTACAAAAGACAACAGAGACATGACTACAAAAGACGACAGAGACACGACTACAAAAGTCGACAGAAACATAACTACAAAAGATAACAAAGACACGACTACAAAAGACAACAGACACGACTACAAAAGACGACAGACATGACTACAAAAGACGACAGACACGACTACAAAAGACGATAGAGACATGACTACAAAAGACGATAGAGACATGACTACAAAAGACGATAGAGACATGACTACAAAGACGACAGAGACACGACTACAAAAGACGACAGAGACATAACTACAAAAGACGATAGAGACATGACTACAAAAGACGACAGAGACACGACTACAAAAGACGACAGACACGACTACAAAAGACGACAGAGACACGACTACAAAAGACGCGACTACAAAAGACGACAGAGACATGACTACAAAAGACGACAGAGACACGACTACAAAAGACGACAGAGACACGACTACAAAAGACGACAGAGACACGACTACAAAAGACGACAGAGACACGACTACAAAAGACGACAGAGACACGACTACAAAAGACGACAGAGACACGACTACAAAAGACGACAGAGACACGACTACAAAAGACGACAGACATGACTACAAAAGTCGACAGACATGACTACAAAAGACGACAGAGACATGACTACAAAAGACGACAGAGACACGACTACAAAAGACGACAGAGACATGACTACAAAAGACGACAGAGACACGACTACAAAAGACGACAGAGACATGACTACAAAAGACGACAGAGACATGACTACAAAAGACGACAGAGACACGACTACAAAAGACGACAGAGACACGACTACAAAAGACGACAGAGACATGACTACAAAAGACGACAGAGACATGACTACAAAAGACGACAGAGACATGACTACAAAAGACGACAGAGACATGACTACAAAAGACGACAGAGACATGACTACAAAAGACGACAGAGACATGACTACAAAAGACGACAGAGACACGACTACAAAAGACGACAGAGACACGACTACAAAAGACGACAGAGACACGACTACAAAAGACGACAGAGACACGACTACAAAAGACGACAGAGACACGACTACAAAAGACGACAGAGACACGACTACAAAAGACGACAGAGACACGACTACAAAAGACGACAGAGACACGACTACAAAAGACGACAGAGACATGACTACAAAAGACGACAGAGACATAACTACAAAAGACGACAGAGACATGACTACAAAAGACGACAGAGACACGACTACAAAAGACGACAGAGACACGACTACAAAAGACGACAGAGACATGACTACAAAAGACGACAGAGACACGACTACAAAAGACGACAGAGACACGACTACAAAAGACGACAGAGACATGACTACAAAAGACGACAGAGACATGACTACAAAAGACGACAGAGACATGACTACAAAAGACGACAGAGACACGACTACAAAAGTCGACAGAAACATAACTACAAAAGACAACAAAGACACGACTACAAAAGTCGACAGAGACACGACTACAAAAGACGACAGTGACATGACTACAAAAGACGACAGAGACATGACTACAAAAGTCGACAGAGACACGACTACAAAAGACGACAGTGACATGACTACAAAAGACAACAAAGACACGACTACAAAAGTCGACAGAGACACAACTACAAAAGACGACAGTGACATTACTACAAAAGACGACAGAGACATGACTACAAAAGACGACAGAGACATGACTACAAAAGACGACAGAGACATGACTACAAAAGACAACAAAGACACGACTACAAAAGACGACAGAGACATGACTACAAAAGACGACAGTGACATGACTACAAAAGACGACAGAGACATGACTACAAAAGACGACAGAGACATGACTGCAAAAGACGACAGTGACATGACTACAAAAGACGACAGAGCCACGACTACAAAAGACGACAGAGCCACGACTACAAAAGACGACAGAGACATGACTACAAAAGACGACAGAGACATGACTACAAAAGACGACAGAGACATGACTACAAAAGACGACTACAAAAGACGACAGAGACATGACTACAAAAGACGACAGAGACATGACTACAAAAGACGACAGAGACATGACTACAAAAGACAACAGAGACATGACTACAAAAGACGACAGAGACATGACTACAAAAGACGACAGAGACACGACTACAAAAGACGACAGAGACACGACTACAAAAGACGACAGAGACATGACTACAAAAGACGACAGAGACACGACTACAAAAGACGACAGAGACATGACTACAAAAGACGACAGAGACACGACTACAAAAGTCGACAGAGGCATGACTACAAAAGACGACAGAGACATAACTACCAAAGGAAATTAGAAAAAATCGTCTTGCTGGCAGTTGGTTATTGTGGAGAAGATACGACAAAAGCATCGCCTCGCACCAAATGCAGAGTTTCGACTTTGACTAGCTTAAGACTGCTGTCCGACTAACACAAGACTGTTATTCGATTTTGACGGTAGGATAAGCGAGTATTCGATTTTGACAGTAGCATAGACGGGTATTCGATTTTGATTGTGGGATCAGCGAGTATTCGATTTTCACGGTAGAATACGGTTTCCCATGCTATTAAAAATGGTACAGTAAGTATCCACGTTATGTTACATGAAGAAAAAGCTACGAAAAGTTTCTTCTTCTCGTCCACATAGCATAAAGTTGATTGGCGAGAAGATTTGGGGCGATTTATCTACTAGATATTTGAACTGATTAAAACTGTCCATACTATTAAATCAACATATTTATTAGCATCAACTAAAACGTAAATCATAAAAATTACATCGTTTTAAAAAGTGAACTTCGTCTTCAGCCTCATTTGATAAACACTATTTACATATTCTGTTTTTATGGGTAAATTCGGCTAGATTGACAGTACACATACTGCCTTTAAATTATCATGTTCTATGCATGCGCCTGTGGTATATACATGTGGATATGATGGTTGCTCTTTGGCAGATGTGAACAAATTCGAACAAGTTCAGTTTAAAGCAGCGATGCCTTTTTCGAGTAAAGACTCGTTATATCAAGAAATACAATTAGAATTCCTAGTTGACAGAAGAAAATAACGGACTCTACATTCAAAATTACTTAACGGTTCTTATATACATATATGTTCTTATATGTCGAATTCCGTTTTATCGTTTACCTTTTGCAAACATGACTTGCACATCAGATCGTTATTGAAGTGACTAAGTGAAAGAAACTTTATCGTGACTATATCGGCAAAACTACACCAAATTACAAGTGACATAACGAAACATTACATATATATTTACATGTATTGACCAGTCTTCACACTAAACTGATGAGCGACAGAGCGAAGTTATAATGATTATATAATGTTGACAAATATTGACCAAACTTTTCACCAAAAATGATAACTCGCTTAATTCGAACACTCGGATAACTCGAAGTTTTTTCGTGGTCCCGTCGACTTCGAGTTAACGAAGTTCCACTGTATTTAACTAATATTCGTATGCGTGTATGAAAGATCTACATTATGAAACTGGTTTAGTTAATCTTTCAAATCGTCGAAAACGTAAATAAAAATCCAACTTTTATATAAGATACATAATCAATTATCTTCGGACTATTAAATTATCCTCTTCCACCTACTGTTGCAGAAAATAACCGATACGTTCTTAGAAATAACATGCAGTGATTACCGAGTTCCTCCATTTGGGCTTTCTCTAACAAATCTCTCGTTTATAACTTCCATTATTTGGAGCTGGAACTTGTTAGATCTATCTGTACGATCTTTGCCTTCCCTAAATTTGTTCAAAAACTCTATAAACTCAAATGTACAACCATCTCCACCTATCTACTACAGTTATTGTGAAAGAAAGTTAAACATTTTACATTCTAGATTGAGGTACAATTGTAGTATTTTCAAATATGACCTGTATCGAGTAAATCTTATTAATGATCCGTTTTGCACCTGTGGACATCCATGCGAAAATGCCTTTCACTTTTTCTTTGAATGCAAATCGTATGAATTGGATAGATTTAATATTTTTCAAAGTTTAAATGCCTTAGGTTTGGTTTTGGATTTGAACTTCTCTTGTTTGGAAATTCAGATCTTTCTGTAGACCAAAACTCTCTTGTGTTCCGACACGTGCAAAACTACATCAAATCCAGCAATAGCTTTTGATATGTATTCTTGTAGTCTTTCTTGCAAACCTGTGTCTATGTTAATTGCATATATTCTATGTATCTAGCCTACTTTATGTTTATGCCTATTTAAATGTTTTTATGTAATGTTTTTGTATGATGGGAGAAGGCGTCCGTAAGTTGAAAAAACTTGTGCCTTACCCCTTGTCAATTGGCAATAAGATATGTTTAAAGTAAAAAAAGTCAACTAATATTCTTCCTCGCCGACTGCTACAAGGAAACCCCGCCTCAAAAATGACCCAGGCTGTTCACGGGGTGATAATCAACCCCAGTGTTTAACGTCCTATGAACAGAGTTAAGGTCATTTAGGACGACCTCCTCTGTGTGCGCCTTCCTACAGGGCAGAGTCTGCTTGTTAAATTCACACCTCTTTTATCCAATCTACTATAAATTTACGGAATGATTTGTTAAACAATTAGAGAGCAGCCATCCCTAAATACGTTCATTCTTTACCCATCTTTAATGTCATTGAAAAATTATTCATATTTAACATCCAAGGCTGCGGCATTCATAAAAGTTTGAATTGTGTCTTATAAATACAGAGTTAATATCACAAATGACCCCTTCATGTGTCTGGAAATTAGTGTGAAAAAGTACTACCACCAGTTACAATTAAAAAAAAAAACAAGCCAATACCGTCCTTTGAAGAGTGATTGTTAAAGAGGCAGAGCCCGGTTAGATTTGATTTGATTTAAACAATTTTATATGTAAGTACACAAATGGGATTAGACACAAGTTGATTTAATTGTGTGACCCGTCTTCTCCCGTAAAACAATGATGAAGTAGGAATATATATTTCGTCATGGTGCAAATGATTATTTATCCACTTTAAATAAAATTAGAAGCCACTGGAGTACGTGTGTTATAATGTAATTCTAAGTATGTAACTGTTGGTGTGTATAAAAAAATATACAACCGGACTTGACAAACAGGAAACCCCCATTGCAAGTTCCTGTTATTACCACTGTTGCACGAATCCTACAATTTATTATCACAGAGTATATTTTTGTTTGTATATCTGGTGGTCCATTACCCGTTCACGAAAGATGGAGTACATTACAGAATGCTTACAATACTATTTTTTGGGTTCATCCATAAAAGGCATTAAAACAGTTCCTCGGTAGTTATGTAACTTATGTTTACAACATCTTCATACGATCGGAGTCGGTGGGGAAGCATATAATTCATTATTTGTTCTAAACCGTCTGTATTCATATATTTGGTTGAACTGTATTGTATAGCAGGGGGCAGCGGTGGCCGAGTGGTTAAAGTGTCCCGACACTTTATCACTAGCCCTCCACCTCTGGGTTGCGAGTTCGAAACCTACGTGGGGCAGTTGCCAGGTACTGACCGTAGGCCGGTGGTTTTTCTCCGGGTACTCCGGCTTTCCTCCACCTCCAAACCTGGCACGTCCTTAAATGACCCTGGCTGTTAATAGGACGTTAAACAAAAACAAACAAAAAACAAAAAAAAAACAAAGTATAGCAGGGTCAAAATTAATACATATTAACAAGGATTCGAAAACGAGTACCAGGCATATGTTATATTTGAAACTCTTCAAATATATATCGTATATATTATATCAGAGACATGTATATATATATGTCTCTGATTATATGCATGCTTTGTGGAATAGCTGTACAGGAGAGCTATCAAGAAGTCGAAACACCTTAATCGTATATTGTCTACAATGCAGACAATGCGACATGCATTGATTATGCTTGTTTTGGGCAATATTTATCGAATTATAATATATATGCAATGTGATTTAACCATCACAACTTCAAAAGTTTTTTTACAATGATGTAACGGCGAGTTTCGATTAGATATGTATTCTTAGAAATCGGCAATATTGGGTCCGTCCCAGAGTCTGTATTAAATCTATCATTTAGGAGGCTACAGTGTAAAATAAAAACGTTCTAGGCGAGATAATTATAATAAACTGTTAATGATCTTTCTATAAAAGTATTTCATAACATCTTATAAAAGTACTTAAAAGATTCAAACTATTATGTGTGGTGTGGTGTTTTATGAATATAATAAGATATGCCTATCAGTAGGCCTACTAGGAAAATATAGATTTCATGTTTACGCACCCTGAAGTTCTTTCGATATTACCCGCCGTTTTGAGAGGTTGAAATATAGTCGGAATTTTCCGAAGTTATCGGTAGCCAATCATATTCAATTATTTTTCCCGCCGAATATTGCCGAACGCTGCCGACATCACTTGGAGGTAAATCGAAGCATGAAAGAGTATTTCTTCCGGTGGAGCTAAACAGCTTGTCGCAAATCTCGTATGAAGATTTTGCGGTCTTTCTCATGGTAATCACCTCATTCCAAATATTATGAATCATTCTGTATTTGTTTTATTGTCTAATGAACATTATAATGTACGTTTGACCCCGTTAATGTGATAAAATACTATCGAACACACTGGAAGCCATAAGTGCGTTCGTGTACGAGCGGTCTATTGTGCTATGAGATTCGTTATTTTTTTCTCGTCGAGCATCGTATTTACTATGCCAATGCTTCTATACTGTTTGTTTACATGTGTAAGGGTTCGGGAACTTATTTTCATGTTCACAAAGCATGATTTGTCTGCATGATTATAAATCCGATGTTTATAAACAAATGACGTGCATGCATTTTGCACATTATGTTGATTTTTCGTTTTTGAATCCTTGATTTATTAGAATATAATGTTCTTGTCTGCTTGTGTTGTGACCATAACTATTTATATACGCAAATCAAAATTTAAAGCGATGTAGCCTAGGGATGCCTATTGTTTTGAAATCATTATCGGATGTATGTCACAAGACATCAATGTTTATACATGTATGTATATGTGAGAAATTCATGCACATCAGCACACTTGCCAACTTTCCTTTTTTAGGAGGGAGATCCCGATGTTATATCCTAAAAAAAGTAAGATCTTTCTTCTGAAAGAACATCTGAAAATATGTTGGTTTAAAGGTTTATTTTGTCTATAGCGTGTATGCACGCCTTAAATGTGTTGATTTTGTGCACACACAATATCCCTCATGGGAATAGTTGGCAAGTATGCATCAATGTGCATTATGAAATCATTATGCCTACTTAAATATCATACTGACCAAATTAAGATGGGTCGTGAAAAGATGTACCAAAGGTGGAATTGTAAGTTGAAGAACCCTTCGATTTCAGAACACATGGCGATATATGATTTACAGGAAATCGGTTACAAACTGAGCTAAATATTGTCAACTTGTGTGTATTCATGACACCAATTTACAAACCAGTCCCCATTTTAGAGTAAGAAAATATGTTAATAATAAAAGTCATGGACTCATTAGATTAAAGTTACAATGCCTTTGAGTTGGCACAACCTGTCCATAAATGACCTGGTTGTTGAAAGGTGTTTAAACCCAATCAAAGTTCAAACAAAACATTATGTGATAACAAATTGCTGACTAGATGACAATGTTTTATTCAATAAAATTTGCATTCAAGAAAGGATTATTCAAAATTATAAATTTTCGTATTGAACTGAATATTAGTGTACAATTAGGAATGTCATAGATTCTGATAATTTGCAAACCAGTAAAATAAAACGGTCTAGTCGCTTAAGCTATTTTCACAATTCTTATAAAGAATGATTTAACATTTTCATAATTTTAGGACGGTTTCCATTGCCGAAATATGTCGGAATATCCTTGGAGGAAATGGGCCTACTGGATTCTAATTAAGAAGTGTTTTATGAATCTGTTTTCATCTGAAGATTATAAAGTCAAGAGCACCCTAATAATAAGTGTTTCTCAAATTAATAATTGTCTAATGACTTGAGATAAGTTCTTAAAAACTATCACTTCCCAATGTAATTATTGATCCTCGGGAAGAATTTCTCTGCAGCTAATAAAGTTATCAGAGCAGCAAACCGGAAGTCCCAAGTTGTAGCCTTAGCCGAGGCAGTTCAATATAAAGACCATTGTTGTATTTATTGACCAAATGCTCTGCCATGTTCCTGCAAGTAATAAACATTATCTCTGAAAATTTGGGACAGCTTAATTAGGTGGAGGAAAGGTGAGAATGACTGATTTCTTCTTATGGCTAGGTTGACATTTTTTGCTCAACTTGCAGAATATCAGATTTAAAAGTGGGTCTGAGATCATTGGTTTGTTCTCTAGTGGAGGAATTCTAGCCTACTAGTGTAATTAATCTGTAATAAATGTTTTATTTCTTCAGAAGCATACATAGTATCAAAATTCTTTTGAAAGTATTGAATCTGGACAAAGTATCACAATGTGTTTTTGCCTGCTACTTTACTTTCACATCCGTAGCTCTCTAAATGAAAGCTGAATTTGTAGCCCTCGGAAAATAGTCAATACTGTGGTATTATGATTATTATCAATAGAAATGATCATAATAAGTTGTTAAATTAATATCATCAATCTGTTAAAGCATGCCTTAAAAAGTAATTTTCTGTTACATTTTATGTTCAGGTAATCTTGCAACAGTGAGAAGACCATGGATGTAGACAAGTCAACTCCAAATCAGAAAGTTGGGGACAAGCCACTTGTAAATGGAGACTGTCAATCCCCAGCTGAGTTGTCGGATCCTGTCATCGACTCAACCAAATCTATTCCTGCTGGTGCTGCTGTTGGATTTCGACATCATCTACCACAGATAGCAAACTTAACACGAAACACCAAGATTGCACAGAGCAAGGCTATTGCTAAGAGAGAGAGTACTGAATGTGTACCGGATGTTGAGGCAACTTTACATGTTGAGGGCACTGGGAAAGTGGTGAAGTTGGATGCTGATTTAAAGACAGAATTGTGTGTTCAGGAAGCTGGAGATGTTAGTCCAGGTACAACTTTGTTGACTGTTTGTGTCCTAACACTAAAAGTAGAAAAAATAGAACCATTCCTTGTATAATTTACATATGAAATGTAATTATGTATGAAAGTATATATGAAAAGTCCTTAGACAATTGGTCTAATGCACTGTTCTCGATAAAAACATCTCTATTGTAAGCTCTGATTTCATATGACCGTTTGTCAGAAAATATAGGAATGTTGTCTACACGAATCGTAATGTATGTCAGGACTCCAGCTTTTCATAGCCAAAAGAAATAGAAATGGAAATTTTACATACACCGACCAGGTTTTCTATAGCATCGGGCCATCAGACCACCTTTACTTTTGAACACTGCATGATATGTGATATTACCAATTCTAAATGGATTGTCTTCTATGACTAGTATTTAACAATCAATAGCATATAAGTACTTTTGCCCTTAGTAAAACATATTTTAAGATATAAAAAGATTTCCCAACAAACCTACCCTTTTTTCTGGCATGTTAGCAGACACATGTGGTTTGTTTTTTTAGGCTAGCAGAATTTTGCATTCATTTTACAAGTCATACATTATGAAACTTGTTACAAATTTTCAATTGATGTCAAAATATCTAGGGTTGTACAGTTGATTAAACTTGTCTCTAATTTCTCATTCTTCCTTCTACAGGTACAGGTGATGTGGCAAAAACTGAGGAACATGCAGAAAAGGAGAAAAGTGAAGATACCAGCAAGTCCCGCAGTGGTAAAAAGGTTAGAAAGCCTGCCAGTGCTAAAAAGAAGAGTGCATCAGAGTCACAAAATACAGGGGAAAACATTGATTCAAAACCTTCCCCTGAAAAGCCTTCACCAGCAAACCAGTCTTATAAGAATATCTTCCAGGAAACTGTGATTTTGGGTAAACGAAACAGAAAACCTAAAAAAATTGACTTTGAAGAAGAAGAGAAAACGTCACCAAAGGCTGCCACAAGTAGTGCTCGAAAAAAAGCACCAGAGAAAAAAGTAGAAGCTGTTTCAGAAACAGTTAGTAAGATGGAAGAAGACAAACCAGCACAGTGGTTAGTGGGTGATGTTCTGTGGGGGAAAGTGCCAGGACATCCCTGGTGGCCCTGCATGGTCGCCTATGATCCCTTCCAGGGACTCTACACAAAGTTTAATAGTAAGTAAACAAGACTTTTTCTGAAGGACTGTTTGGGCTCACAATGGGCCCAATTGGGATCCTAGTTAAAATATTGGTTTTTTTTTAATCTAAATCATTTAAGTTTGGAGATTACTCCTTATTCACCTAAATAAGAGACATTACAAAAGAAAAGCGAAAAACAATCTCTGGTATATGATGTAAATATGAAATTTAGACATGGTTTTCTACTTTCATCATATTTGTCATAATATATGTCTTCAAAAATGTTATTTGTATATCTGTTGAAATGTGTGTAAAATTGATTGGAATAATGTTTATACTATCTTCATAAAAAATAACTTGATCAATCTAATTATCATTAATCATGTCTATAGTATTTCACATTAGCATGCAATTTGTGTATGAAAATATTTTCTGAATTACAAACATTGCTTTTTTTCAGAACGGGTTCGTTTGTATCATGTGCAGTACTTCGGTCATGAAGAAGAGAGAGGGTGGCTTTTTTCTTCAAGCATTATGGAATTTCAGGGTTGGAAGCAATATGAGGATCGTAAAGCTGAGGCTCTTAAAAATGCAAAGAAACACGAGAAAGCAAGACTTGAAAAACTGTACAGGGTTAGCAACAGTCGCATGGCAGCATGGAAAATAGCGATAAAGGAAGCAGAGGAAGCCTTGCCGATGTCTAGGAATGAAAGAAAGCAGCACTACACTTACATATACGAGTCCAAAGACAGCGGTGATAGTAAAAAAGTCAATGATAAAGGTGAAACAGACATTAAAATAGAAGAAAATAATTCTCTAAAAGACACGAAGAAAAGGAAAAGGAGAGCAGAGAAAGAGGAACCCTCAATTACAGCTACAGCTAAACGGAAAAAAGTGGAGACTGCTAATTCAAGTGAACCCTTGGTATCGCCAAGACAGGGAAGTGGCGATGGATCCTTTGATGTGTTTTGTCAGAAACATAGAGACAGTGCAAAAGAAGAACATCCAGATTTGGATGAGACGGCATTGATGGCATATCTCAAACAGCAGTGGTGTATGATGAGTAAAAAACAGAAAGCAAGATACAGGTCTAAGTTCACATCTGACCAAGGTATGTTTCTCAGCTTGGAACAACAGAGGTCCAAGTTAGAAATAGTTTTTAAACCTCTGCTACATCAGAGAAGGGAGGTTATGATCTTCTGTAAATTATGTCAAGGTTTATTTAGCTTTATTAGTTGTGACACTTCATAGGTATGTGAATATGTCTTGAGGAGTACTGCATCACTGGCCTAGAGATATTAATCTCTATTTCTATTTTCAAGTGAAAGTGTTTGATATGTATGATTTTATAGTTTCTGGTTTGCCTCTGGAATTTTACTTTCTATTTGTAACAATGCCACAATAAATTATAGTACTTGCTTACCTTTACAAATTCTGTTGGATGAGTGAAGAACAAAAAATTAAAACTTATCCAACTGGCAGCTTTGTGTAATCTTGTAGTTTCTCTGGAACCATAAACATTAATCAACAGATTTAGTCCATACTGTCGCTGCTGTTTTATAAAGGACACCCATGATTATTTTCACCTCAAAACTATCTAAAATATCTTAACCAATTACATGAAAAGGCAATTTGGTTTAATGCAGGAACAGTACAAATAAGACATGCATGTATGCTAGTGCTTTCGGTTTTGTGTCACAATTTTGTAATCTAGTAGGTTTTCTGGTCATACTGTACAGTAATATAACCAAGTTGTTTTATGTTTTTTAAAAGTGATGATTTTATCTTTATTTCAGGTTCCCCTGAGCCACAGAGAAAGTTGGCATCAGGCCGAATCTCAAAACCAACTACGAAATTTTTAGAAATGCTTGAGGAAACGGAGGAAGAAGAATTGTCCGATACATCTAATAAAAAACCCACCCCAAAGTCAAAGGTGATTATGCAACATCTTTAAAAACATTTTTCATGGTCCCAGACACAAATATAAACATTCCTAAGACAAGGCTCTGGATGGGAGTATTGTAAAGGGTTTGCTTTGATGTAATTGGTGCTGTCGAAGTAAGTTTCATATTTGAAAAAAACACTTGAATTCTGATTTCTTGCCGTAGGACAGGTATCATATGTTGGATTAAATCTTAAAAACATAGGCAAAACAAATTATGTTTCAGTTTTCCCTACTTACCCTGAATTTTTTGTGTCTACCCAAAAGTTTGTATTGCAGTTATCAAAGAAGCAGTGTTAAAGACGGAATGTCCCTTCTTTATTAACTTTGTCAAAAAAAATGAATTAGAAAAAAACAACCTTCCCTATTTTATTGAATTATGAAATGCACATAATTTTTCATTTGACCTAAATGATTTCAGCTGCATAAGTTATTTTAAGATTGTTTTGAAGTATCAACTTTCGTGGCAAAATGTAAAACTTGGTCTTCATGTCTTGATTATCACCTGAATTATACAAACATATTCAGTTGCTTTATACACATTTCAAAAGAAAGGTCTCCGTAGTTTATTAGTGTTTAAGCAAAGAAAATGTTTTCTTGAAAGAAAGAACTGATACTGCAGGATTTAATTCAATTCATGCATTGACCGAGCTTTATGCCTAATCATTACATATAACATACAATACAATAAACAACTCATTATGACTCTCAACAATTTGATGTATTGGCTTCTTGTTTTTGATCAACAGACTTCTACTAGGTCTGGACGACATCCTGCTACCCCCGATTCCCGTTCATCTCTAGAAGGTACCAGTAACAGTGTAGCCACAGGACCAACTGGAGTCCAAGAGGTAGGCTAATGGTACCTCAGTGGATAATGAATTATTGAATTTTGATGGTGCAAGGCTTCTTACTAATAGGGAAATTAGGAAAATATAACTGTATTCTAGTTTGATTCTTTGATATGCTTCAGAAGTCTCTTCAGACATTTAAACTAGTTATAACAAATTAACAAAAAGTAAAAATTAAATATTTTGGTGTAGAAAACCAGTGATACAGTGCTAGAGGAAGTAAAGGAGGAGGCCACTACTACTACTGTGCCTCCAACAGTGCCAGTGAAAGTCAACCGGAGGAGGAAGTCGGCAGCGTCCTCTGTTGACACAGACAGTAACACCGACACTCAGGTACAGGCATCTCTTGTACAGTGACTTTTGCTATGATAAAATGGGCATGTTCAAAGATTAATTCAGTTTCAATTCAACCAACTTGATGAAATCACCAATTTTGTCATTTAAGATTTATACATTAAAAATGTTTGAGATTTCAAAACATCATGAAACTAAATAGATGCTCCAGTAATGTTTTCTCCTTTGCTGAAATTTTTATCATGAAATGCTGCCAAGTGCCTAACAAAGGGGAGCATCTGAATAAATTCAATTTTCGACAGAAGTTGGAGGATCTTAACGACTATGTTCTTGTTTTGTTGACAACTGGTCTGTTAAACTTTATTCGTAAACCAAACCTTAATTGATGACCTTTTTTTTACACAGGAGGATAGCAAACCTGTGATACCAGTCCCCAAAGTGGCGACTAAGGAACCGGAGGAGGAGTATGAGTTAGAAATATTTAAATTGTCATCACGTGCACCACCAATGAAGGAAAGTCTGTGTGAAATCTGCCATAAGGTCGGTGACCTTGTTATATGTGAAGGCCAATGCCAAGGGAGCTTTCATAAGGATTGCCTCGGACTAAGTGTCGCACCATCCGGTGTCTTCAGGTGTGATGAGTGCACAACAGGTAAAAAATAGAGCAAGGCAGCGACTTACTTAAAAGACTTGATATTTAAAAAAAATGGCCTATTCAAATATACATGATGTTATGCTTTGCTCTCTATATATATTATACCTTATTCTGTTGGCCGTTTTACGGTTAAGACATTTCTGTAAACAGAAAGTTTTGTTATGATCGATTTGACCTTTTCTATATTAATGAAAATTTGTGATAGGAAATGTTTTGTACCAGGAAGCATTATTTGAAAGAAGGAATTATTGTACAATAAATTGATCATATATGAACAGCAGATCCAAACAACGGTAAATAATAAATGTGAGGATATGGATATAACTATTTCTATATGCTGGTTGTCACATTTAACAAAACATTCTTCCTCTTTATATTTACTGTGCACCCGATCTTAAAAAATAATTTCATTTATCTTTTGAACCCATTTCAGGCAACCATACTTGTTTCTGTTGCAAGAAGGCGGATAAAGATACAAGAATTTGTACTGTTCCTGCCTGTGGAAAATTTTACCATGAGAACTGTGTGAATAAGTGTTTGAATGCAAGGACAGAAAGTAAAGGACTTGTGTGTCCCCTACATAGTTGTGCTACCTGTTCTATAGATAATCCAAAAAGTGCCAAGAATACTAACAGAGGTAAGTAAAGGTGTTAATCCTCGAAAATTCTGGTATCACTTAGCATCCCCCTTCCTCCCTGTTGTCATCCATTATCAGCTTTTGCTTGATCAGACAATAATTTCCTTATTTACCTCCTGGAGTAACGTATTGGTCAGGACAGGGAATGTAATGGTGCCTAAGCTAGCATATCCAAACAGGGAATGTAATGGTGCCTAAGATAGCATATCCATACAGAGTTATTGCCCTTTGTTCCTCCATGTTATAGGTTTTTGTTTAGCTGGGGCCCCGGTGCTGAGTTCAATTTCTCACAAAGTAATTGTGTTGTCATTACCAAACCTGGACTACATTTTCATCTATGCAAAGGCATCCCTACACACATTCAGATTTTCTACATAATTTCAAATACAAATAACGTACATTTGAGTGTGATAACTACAAATAACATGCACAATTTTATAGAATTCAGTGGTGTGATTTGTAGTAATGTTCTGATAATAAAAAAAAAAACGTCAGACGATTATGATGAAAAATTGAGTACTTGATTGCAGTTGGCAACAATCGAAATAATCAAAATGTTTAAACTGATAACTTAACTTGAAAATGTTACATATTTTCCCTAAATCTTTAGTGTTTTGACGTCTAGTACTTGTCAAGAAATGAACTTAATTGTCAGTGTTTCCTAACATTTTGCAAACCGTGGACAGGCATTAGGCTAGCTGAAAGTTTCTTGCTAATGTACACAAATACATAGTTAAAGGTAGCAACATTCTGTAGTTTCCTATTTTCTCAGAATCAAACATAGCATTCCACGTCATGCTTCTCGAGAGACAAAGTCCTGACATATAATTCATTTTTAAAATAAGAAAATATGGGAATGATCATTATTAGTTTGACAGCTACATTTTCCTGTCTGTGTACAGGACTTTATCACCCATCTGTTTACGAGGTCCGGTAAACAGACTCATTATTAATGGAAAAAAATGGGTGATTTTTCCCAGTTTCCCACTTGAAAGTTCCTGATCCAAATATAAAAAACAAATTATGTTGAAAATGAAATATTCTTTCCAATTACTAGGTTTAGTGTGTCAAAAAATTAAAATATGGATATTAACAGGGCAACTACTGGCGTCATTTGACAGCAGACAGCGAAACTAGGCAATGCATAGTTTATTCATGGAGAGTTCTAAAATCTGAGAATGAGTCTGTTAACTGTATGCCCAATGTTGATCTTTCTGACCAGTGAACATTCTACGTAGCAAGATAAGAACTAGTGTTACGTTTACTCCATGGCTGTATTGGAAATTGCACACTCTGGCTATGTTTCCAAATATTGTGACGGGTATAATTCTTGGAGTTAACCATGGCTGACAGCTATCAAAACGTGATTTGTCAAACCGTCATAGTTGCATACAGGAATGATACGTTAAAACAAACATGGAATTTTCAAATGTTGATAAAAAATCAGATGTCCATGATTGATCAAATGGTCAAAGGAAAGAAAGGCAAAGACGAACAAACAATCAAGAGCAACCAAATTGTCCTAAAAAATGTTCAATGCTATTTCATTGTTGGTGAAAAAAATGGGTCAGAGCAATTTTGATGATGTAGTAAGGTTTGTTGTTGCATTAAGGGTTAAACATCTGAACTGATGAAAAATTATTGGTGATCACCTGGAGAAAAAGTTTGTCAATTCTATAAATAAAGTCAATTAAGATTTCTTCATGCCGACCCCTCTTATTTTGGTATTCAATTTAACAGTTTTAATGATATACTGTGGTTGGTCTCTATATGCAGGCAAGAAGTGATGTATTTAGTTGTTATAGTATTTGTCTAAATTTCCCAAAACCCCCACTTAGAAGGAATACCAGAAATCAAAGTTGATTGATCATGATGATATGTCAAATGAGAAGTCAACTGACTACAGATCAAGGTAAAATTTGAAGTGCTTTGTAAGTATTTTGTTATCACATGAAGTGAAGTTGACCAATCAAAGGAGGAAATGCATGTCTGTTCAAAGGTCATCGCAAGGTTCACATTTTCTGTCAACTGGTAAAGGATTTCTAATAAAAATTGTAAATCAAATTTAAGGTCAATGAGTCAAATGTTAATTTCAAATATTAGATATTTTAACTGGTAAATATTTTAGTTATACATTTTGTATTAGAATGATCAAAATGAAACGGCTAATTGAATGATAAATCAAAGTTACAAGTCCAGGTCAACATTCTATTCTTGACTGGTAAAATTCTTTTGTCATTATATGAATTACAGTTAATTTGATTTAACAAGGGGTGTCCATTGTTATATTATAGTTCATGATGCATATATATATTTCATAATAACTGTAATTAAATATGACTAGCTAATGAAGTCAGACCTATCAAAATGTTCTTTGGATTTCTTATCTGAGCCTACACATGAACATTTTCTCCGCCATCAGCCAGTTACCTATATTAAATGTAATTAATTGGTTATTATATGTCCCAAAGGGATTATCTATAAATGCTCTTGTATGATGAATTGTCCATGCACTTGAAAATTAAATACTGTACCTGCAAAAAGCCACTTGATTGTGATGCCGCTGTTCAGAATTGTGGCCTTGGATTAACAGTCTAACACAGTACAAAGTGCAGATTTTAGCAATGAAATTTTTTTTTTGCCAGGTAAACTTTTACGGTGTGTGCAGTGTCCAACAGCGTACCATGTAGGAGAGTTTTGTATAGCAGCTGGTAGTGAGGTACTGCCAGGGTACAACATTCTCTGTAGTAAACACTTCCAGCCACTCCCGTCCCAGCGACACCACAGTCATGTCAACCTCAGTTGGTGCTTCGTCTGCAACAGAGGTACAATTTTTTTATATTAACTCTTTACGTACTCATTCAAATTTCGCGGTTGCTACCGGAAGTGAATGCTGGGTGGTCCTTTGTGTATTGGAGCATTTGGCTATCGCATCAGACGTTGATAAAACGATCGTTTACTGTTGTGTGATGCTTAATATTAAATGAAGTTTATCGTATGGAGCGAGTACTGAGTACGGAAACTCTTTTACCCAATTTTTCCTTTGAAATACGGCGAAATCACCAGACAGAATCGCGGGAAATGACATGTTGATCGGCACATGTGTGCAAGTAATCACGCAGCCAAAACATTGTTTTTTCGTTGTGTAAAAATATTTTACGTATTTCTTACTTATTTTGATGTGATAAACGTTACTCAATTATATATATATATTCTATCGATTTTAATAGCTTTATTAGCTCACCTGGTTCGTAGGACCAAGGTGAGCTTATGCCATAGTGTGGCGTCTGTCGTCCGTCCGTCAACAATTGACTTCTTTATCACCACCGATCGGAATTTCACCAAATTAGGTAAAAAACATCCCTATGGGATGGGGACTCAAAATTGTACAAATGGTGGGGCTGACCCCCGGGGGTCTTAGGGGTGGGGCCAAAAGGGTTCAATTTGGCTAAATTGATATAAACGACTTCTTCTCTGAAACTAAGCAATGGATATCTCTCATATTTGACTGGTAGCATCCCCTTGGGCTAGGGATTCAAAATTGTTCAAATGGTGGGGCTGAAAACGAAAGTAAATTTGAGGCAGCCATTTTGTAGCTATGAAAATTAACCGGCAGAATTCTTTGAAATAGATAATCTTAACGAATGAATATGCTTCTGTTACGTAAAATAATTCATCAATACAATATATACATTGCTTATTATTTCTTAAAAATCATCATTTCCGTGTCAATTCCTCGTATGACTGTGCTGAACCAGCAAGTAATATCAACATCTTTCACAATGTTTTCTGATTATTTGAGTCTTCACAAAGGATGGAAGGCATGTTAGTTGCAACGTGTGTAGTTGTCATGAAGAATACAAGAGCATGTTTTTGTGAAGTGTGTAGTCGTCGTGAGTACGGGAAGAGTTAAGACTCAGAAATTCAATTACAGGAAATAATTTACTACTCTCTTATAAGACACAAGTCTGCCTAGTGTTATAAATGGATTCTCTACTCAAAACTAAGTTTGTTGTTTCACTGACAAATTATTGAATTTTTCGTAATTTTGTAATTATTTGGAAATATTTGAAAGGGATTTAAGAAAAATATCATTTTGTTATTATGACTTCAATTTAAGAACTTTGATTTGTGGTCTGTATTATGCTCTATTAAGTAAATGCTTTCAGGAATGCAAGCCCTTGACTTGCCACATTTGACTCTGGCTCATCTTTCAAGCTAATGGGAATTTATCTAGATTCTTTATTCTTCAAGACTCCATAACCAGACATAAAAAATATCAACACTACAGAATGGACACAAGTTCAGGAAATTGTGAAGATATTGGTCTTAATTGTAACAACACTTCTTGGATATTTACCATTCTACCAATTATTTTCAGCATTGTATTGGATATGTTATGTATTCCACAGGAGGATCATTGCTGTGTTGTGAAAGTTGTCCTGCAGCTTTCCATGCTGAATGCCTGAAGATGGACCATACCCCTGAGGGTAGTTGGTACTGTCATGATTGTACTCAAGGCAAAAGACCACTGTATGGAGATATTATTTGGGTGAAACTTGGCAACTATAGGTACAGCAAACTTGAAATTGATAAAAAAATAAATCTTAGAAAGGAAACATCTCTTCGGGTCTTCTTTGCAAAAATGATAATTTTTTGTAGTTAAACTAGTGCATTACTAAAATCAGAAATTAAAAGTCAGAAATTCTTCAAATCATAACCTAATGTTGCTTTCCTGGAATTATAAATGCACAATGAAAGTGGCACTGGTACTTCATCATTATCTTCTACAGAGGAACTTTTTTTTTTTTTTTTTTTTACTTTATTGGCAAAATTCAGTCTTATCTTTGATGTCTGCCATTTAATATTATATACAGAATTAATTTGTTCATGTCTTTTACATTTAGCTGAATTAGGTCACTAAATGATGTGTTTGAAGCCTTGATAAATGTGATATATTTTACATCCTCATTTGTAGTCTTACTCTGTTCTGCTGTAGGTGGTGGCCCGGTGAGATTTGCTGTCCTCATAATGTGCCTTTAAATATTCAAGAGAAAAGTCACCAGGTTGGTGAGTTTCCTGTCAGATTCTTTGGTTCTCATGACTTCTTCTGGATACACATGGGCAGGTAAGAATATGATGACAACTTGGGAGGCCTGATCATTATTAATTCTTCCTTTACAAGATTTTAGATGTTCTGGACTGTTTTAAGCTTAATATCAAATGCATAACCTAAATTTGATTTATGTTCTACCAATAATCAGTGAAATTCAGTTCATTACCAAAGTATTTCATGAATGATCAACTTTATCACATAATTTGTCTGTTATCCACTTAATTTTCCCAATTAAATTTTTTTTTTTTCGTATGTGCCTATTGTAATATACCATGTTGAGATATCAAGTCAGAAATTCATTTTGACTTCATAATATGGACAATGATGTTATGAAACAGACCTCAAATGACCAAAGCTGTTGAAAGGGCATTAAACAATATGAAACTGATTTGCAAATTGAAAATGACTGCCTCCATTTGATTTTGTCCTCTACATTTTTACTTAAAAACCTGTCAAAATGTTAGTTTTTTGAGTTGTTATATTTAATATGTCAAGTGTCCAAAAATAAAACTTCTAGGACTCATTTTATCAAATCTGATAAGAAATGAGAATTGAATTAAGATATGTATGTTCTTGTTTTCTTCCCAGGGTATTTTCATTTCAAGAGGGAGACAAGGGAAGCAAAGAGTCCAGCCTCGGAAAGCACCTGGCTAAGGTGTTCTCCAATGGTAAGTTATGACTATCTTTGAGGAAGATGTGTCCTCCAACTGTAACATTACATATACCTAGAAGGTATTTAACCACACTGTTTATGTGAAATCATGGAATATATGAAATAAATAAAATTTGTTTATAAGTGATATAAATAATACATAATGAAATCACGAATTATTTTCCAAACCATGAAATTGAGGCATGATCATCAGACAGCTATTTCAGTAAACAATTAACTATCAGGCTATAGATTTTTTGGTGTAGATGCAAAATGAACTCTCTTGTCTGAAACAAGTTTGAAAGAATTTTTGTGTTATATTTCAAGGTGTAAAAGAAGCCATGGAGGCTTACAAATTGTGGAAAAAGGCCAAGGAAAACAAAGAGCAGATAGAACAGCAGAAGAATGATAGAAAACCAGCTCCTTACAGATTTATTAAAGTAAGTGTTGCCCTAACCCAGATTAAAAAAACCCTAGTTCTTTATGAGTTTGTTAAGTACCTGATGAGTTAAACACTTAACACAATAGAAATGACTCTCTACAGAATGTTTTCACAAGTATGGAACCAACATGGTGAAAAATTGACTCCTTAAGTTTGCTGCTATCCTAGCTGGTTATATACCTTTTAAGAATGCAGTGTTTTTATAGGTGTCAAAATTGCACTGACAAATCACAATGTGATAATGTTATTTGTGTATGTATTTGAAGCGATGATGTATTGGCTTTGGTACCTAAGATAAAAAATTCAGCTTTGGATGATAAAATGAGTTTTCTGATTGATTGACCAAGAGAAAATGCAGATCTTTTAATGTAGTTTGTATGGTGTTGAGGGTATCATTTCTAGAAGAGACTGACAATTTTATGCAGGGGTGTACAATTCCACTAGCCCGACGCCCGGGGCTAGTAGTTTTCAGGTCAGGGCTAGCTGCTCTATGGCACTGACTAGCCCGTGGGCTAGTGAAAATTTCTTCTTCATAAATCTGCATGAAACGTCAAATTGCTTCTGTACCAAAATTTTCGTTAATAAATCTACATTAAAAGCCAGTTTGTTTCTGTATACAGTTCTGACAGTTGTAAACATGGTATAACTGGTCAAGTTAATAAAAAATTTCAACCACAGGCGGTTGACATCGGTTCAACACATTTCTCAAACGTAAATAATATCTTCATCTAGGTCTATCAAATGCTTAGGTATGCCATTGATAGCATTCAAGCGCACGAGTGATCCAGATGCAAACACGAGTGACCCAGATGCAAACACGGTCTGCCGACATCTCAGTATAGTTACAGAGATAATTAAGATAGGAATTTAATTGTGAAGTGACAGTTAGTGATCATATCACATTTATTATTGGGATATATAGATCTTATTATCAGTTGATTTAATCTTCCTGTTAAAATTGAAATTAGATCGTTGGTGCTGTTATATATACAGGTCTGTTTTGACAGATGTTATATTCAAAAACAGATGTGATGACACTAAATTTCTTAAGCTGTTGGTTTCTAAATAAAGTAGGAGAATCTTGTAGATGTATATTTGACAGATGTTCACAACATTTTCATCTGAAAAACTCTACTTAACATTGTTATAAATTAAAATTTGAACTTTACTTGAATTGTCATGATAATAATTTCCTATGATTATGATTAAAAGTTAAAATGATATTGATTTCATTGATATTGGCACCTTTAGTTCCAATCCAATACAATTTGCTAGCTATAAGTTATCCCTCAGGAAATGAGATGGAGAACAAAAATATCTAGAAAGTAGTGGATCAGAATGAATTCAACTTCAAGTTCACTGACATGAAACCAGAACTTTTTTTATAGTAGTGATTGAGTTGGTAATGGGTTGGTTTATTGAAATTAGCAGCTTTAGATTTTTAAAAAAATTAATTATTCCCTCTCATTTAATTTAGATTGAAGTATATTTCAGTTTAACTATTCAAAATACAATATTGACATATCGTTGTATAGGTACATGTAACAGTCAGAAAGTTTTAACTCTTATCTACAACCAGTAAAATATAATCCATATTTTTATACTCTTAATTGTTTTGAAGTGTGTAAACTTATTTTACTGTACAGTTAATATCTTTCGCAATAGTTATGACTATTTTCACAAACAGACCATTTAACATTCTGAGCAATATTAAAATTATTGAATTCTTTGTTAAATGGCAAGATTCTGATCAATTATGTTGAGGATAAGGTACATTTCGGAAAACAATATTTAAATGGAATACATATATTGAAAAATATCAAAAGTGCAGGCTTAGTAGAATTTTCATCAGGGCTAGTGGAAAAAATAAGCTACTAGCCCTTGGGCTAGTGGAATTTTTAGCCCACCATCATCAGATGGTGGGCTATTCAAATCGCCCTGCGTCCGTGGTCCGTGGTCCGTCCGTCCCTCCGTCCGTAAACAATTCTTGTTATCGCTATTTCTCAGAAAGTACTGAAGGGATCTTTCTGAAATTTCATATGTAGGTTTCCCTCAGTGCCTAGTTATGCATATTGCATTTTGAGACTAATCGGAAAACAACATGGCCGACAGGCAGCCATCTTGGATTTTGACAATTGACGTTTGTTATCGCTATTTCTGAGAAAGCACTGAAGGGATCTTTCTCAAATTTCATTCAAAGGTTCCTCTTGGTGCCTAGTTAGGCATATTGCATTTTGAGACCAATTGGAAAACAAAATGGCCGACAGGCAGCCATCTTGGATTTTGACAATTGAAGTTTGTTATCGCTATTTCTCAGAAACTAATGAAGGGATCTTTCTGAAATTTCATATGTAGGTTCCCCTCAGTGCTTAGTTATGCATATTGCATTTTGAGACTAATCGGAAAACAACATGGCCGACAGGCAGCCATCTTGGATTTTGACAATTGAAGTTTGTTATCGCTATTTCTCAGAAACTTATGAAGGGATCTTTCTGAAATTTCATATGTAGGTTTCCCTCGGTGCCTAGTTATGCATATTGCATTTTGAGACTAATCGGAAAACAACATGGCCGACAGGCAGCCATCTTGGATTTTGACAATTGAAGTTTGTTATCGCTATTTCTCAGAAAGTACTGAAGGGATCTTTCTCAAATTTCATATGTAGGTTTCCCTCAGTGCGTAGTTATGCATATTGCATTTTGAGACCAATCGAAAAACAACATGGCCAACAGGCAGCCATCTTGGATTTTGACAATTGAAGATTGTTATCGCTATTTATCAGAAATTGCTGAAAGGATCTTTCTGAATTTCATTTGTAGGTTGCCCTCTGTGCCTAGTTATGCATATTGCATTTTGAGACCAGTCAGAAAACAACCTGGCTGACAGACAGCCATTATCGCTAAATCTTAAATTTTATATATAGGTTCCCTTTGTTTGAAAAGTACTAGAGGGCTGTTTCTGAATTTACACAAATTAGTAATATAAGACTTAGAGGAAGGGAAAAGTAGTAAAAAGATCAATCTGACATGGAACCTATAAAGATCATTCAATGGTGGGCGCCAAGATCCCTCTGGGATCTCTTGTTTTAGAATTGTACACCCCTGTTATGTAAACCTGTTTTATATTCACAGACAAATATACCTCTGGGTAGCGTGCAGATTTACAAGGCAGATTTATCCGAGATTCCCAGGTGTGAATGTCGACCAGACCAGGAGAATGCATGCAGCACTGAGACTGACTGCTTCAACCGAATGCTAATGTACGAGTGTAATCCGACTGTCTGCCCTGCTGGAGAAAAATGTCAGAACCAACGCTTCCAGAAACGCTCCTATCCTGACTCTGTACCATTTAAAACTGCGGAGGGCAGAGGCTGGGGACTGAAAACTCTAGTGGATGTTAAAAAGGTAACAGGCTTACGATCTGATCTCTGCCAACTTCTATTTACTTCATTGTATTATAATTTGAAATTTTCTGTATTGCTAACGATGAAGATTTCGTTATCTTAGTCATTCTTTGGCATGAATGTTTGACAAATAATTGGACATCAGTCTTTGAGTTAGTAAATCAACACTTGGTGTAACAATAGTTTATAACCTAACTAGGTCTGAAACAAAATCACAGAAACAAAGATTGTTGAACAAATTGCTCTATCATCGTATAATCTGTCGCATTCGTATCATGCACCAAACACATCAATTTAAACACATAAATAAATGTTTGTGAAATATGGTATTAAATGGATGATGTCATACCATGAACACCAGATATAGTTATAATCTTCTGAGGCAACCTAAAGGTGAGAGATACATGACCGCTCTTGTATTTGGTTTTATTCATTTTGAGGTCTGGGTTGTTTGGGATATAGATTAAAGTCTGTACACATTCTTTACAGGTTCCATCATCACTCACCTGTTGGCTTCACTTACCACTGTAAAGAACCATTTTATCCTGCAATAATTTCAGGGGGCAAACACTTAATCTTTGACTAAATATCATTGAATGTGTTTTATATAATACAGGACAATGAAATAGCCTTTGTTTGTAAACAGAATGATTGAGTCAGCAAAAGATATTGGTCGCCTTATTGCTGGATAAAAACAATTACTTTGCTAGGTCCGCTTGAGGTTTATGATAAGTGGATAATACTGTTGTACAATTTTTATTGGATAATGAAAAAGAGCAAAAAATTGTTGAATTGCATATTTATCAAATTTATTGACTTTACAGGGACAGTTTGTGAATGAGTATGTTGGAGATTTGATAGACGAACAGGAAGTGAAAAGGAGAATTGATTCGGCCCATGAGAACAACATTTCTAATTTCTACATGTTAACGCTGGACAAAAACAGGTTAAAAAAATCTATGATATTTATAAAATAAGTCTTCTAAATCAGTAAATAGCTAAAGGTCCAAGTACCTATAAAAGAAAAAGAATATTGCTGAATTTGAAGGAACTTGTGTCAATAACCAGTTTGTTCTTTTTTGTAGAATTATAGATGCAGGCCCCAAAGGCAACCTGTCTCGGTTTATGAATCACTGCTGTAACCCAAATTGTGAGACGCAGAAGTGGACTGTCAATGGAGACGTGCGTGTAGGCCTCTTTGCCCTCCACGACATACCTGCAGGTCAGTTTTCTTGTGTCCCAACATTCAGTAAACTTTGTGTGTGGGTACATCATGAGATTTTCTGGCTTACCAATTACTAATTGGAATTCACTCATGAAGATAGTTCCTCATACCCTTGTAGAATATTGTAAACAACTTCAGATTGATAACTTTATAATTACCAGAAATGTTTGCTTAATTCTTTGTCTCTTCAGTATATTTTCCCATACTTTCCATTTTATATTCAAAATACTGAAAACCAGCCATGAACTCTAACAATATAAGTGAAATATTCAATGAGTTATTTGAGATGTAGATTAGCATTGAATCAGATTTTAATATTGTGAGTCAGTCATGCCATAGATACTTTTTGACAGATGCCATGTGACATAAAATTGTCGGATGAGAAATCAGAAGCTTTTGATTTAATAGAATTATTTGTATTTGTTGCCAGGTTCAGAGCTGACCTTCAACTACAACTTAGAATGCTTAGGTAATGATAAAACGGCTTGTTGTTGTGGAGCTCCCAACTGTAGTGGATTTCTAGGTGTTCGACCCAAGGTGAGGACAATTTTAACAACCAAACGGTGTCAGAGAATTCCAAATTTTCATATAACCGTGCGCTCTGGCCCTACACCAGACATGGTGTCAGGGCCAGAGGAAACTCGGCTATACATAATGTGGCACGCTGCTCATAAGATATCTCACACAAAGAAACTTTTAAAAACATGTGAATATATAATAACAAACTACAGATGTAATGATTTTGCTTTTGTCATAGTTCTGGATTTAGTGATACCGTAATTGCCGCCTACAACAGGGGGCCGCGGTGGCCGAGTGGTCAAGGTGTCCGGACATTTTAACACTAGCCCTCCACCTCTGGGTTGCGAGTTCGAAACCTATGTGGGGCAGTTGCCAGGTACTGACCGTAGGTCGGTGGTTCTTCTCCGCGTACTCCGGCTTTCCTCCACCTCCAAAACCTGGCACATCCTTAAATGACCCTGGCTGTTAATAGGACGTTAAACAAAAACAAACAAACTGCCTACAATCCATATTAATTTGTACTTTCATTTTGTTGGTCGAAATTGCTACCGAGGATATTTGACCACCAAGAGTTGAACCAAGTCCATAAAAAAATGAGATTGATCAGTAATTAAGTTTCCTTTTTTTTTTTCTTTTTTTTTTTTTACAATAATATATTTTATTTTGTGCAGTTTTGAGTTGTGATCATAAAAAATGTAGATGTCAGAAGACCTTTAGGCCACTCAAATAACATTGCATGAACTTACTTATTTTAAAGTACATGCAAATAGTGCGAACAAAATGAAAACCAAGTTTTCTTGTAGCCTAAACAACAAGATAGAAACTACTAGATGGTCACATTACAAAGTAAGCAAGTTACAGTATCATGTGACCAGTTTAATCTATGTAATGCCGAAAAAATAAAGAGGAAGTTCCGATGCGATTATTAACCGATCATCAGTTGGTTGCAGACAACCAATTTTACTGATTAATCGATTATGGTTTTCAACCGATTTGACATTACTTATGTCTACAGTTTATACTAGAATTATCTACACGAAAAAATAAATAGATGTATTTATATCAACCAAAATACTTTCTACGGGAATATATGAGATATATACTGAACTGTTTGAATTGAGGGTAAATTTGCTTTTGTTTTTGTTTTTGTTTTAACATCCTATTAACAGCCAGGGTCATTGGGTAAATTTGCATAAGTATACTAGAAAATATTTTATTTCATGAAAACATCAAAACTTGAATATAATGAAAATGGTACAAATATGTAATCTTGTGCCATATTGTACCTCAATAATGGTTATGATTGTAGACTGCTGCTGCTGTGGCTAATGAGAGAAGAGCTAAGGAAGCTTCAGAGGCAAAGAAGAAGAAAAGAAAACCCAAGAAAATAAAGACAGACATCAAGAAAGAGCATGAAGATGAATGTTTCAGATGTGGGGAAGGCGGTGAACTTGTTATGTGTGACAAAGCAGGCTGTCCCAAAGTCTACCATCTCCAATGTCTCAAGCTCAACAGACCTCCACACGGTAAGCTTTCCCAGAAAATAATGGGACATGTGTTTAGAACCATACTAACTTTTACTATATAACATATTTATCAGCCCTTACCTTGTAACAAGCCCACTCATGTCTAATGCAGTTGTGTGAAAATGCTAAAAATGTTATATCATTGCCCATGTCTATTGCCATTCTGTGAAAATGCTAACAAAATAACTATATAGATATCATTGTCCTGCAAAAAAAAAAAAAAGCCCCAACCTCTTCTTTAAGTCAAAAATTGTTAGGCATAGGGTTTATTACAGAATAAATATGTTGACCAAAGCATCTTATCCATTCATATTGACACCTTTAAAGTTTTGTCTCACCTATGATGAAAAGTGGCAGAAGTTAGATTATGGTTTGTTGGACGATGACATTGTCACCAACATTCACACTTGACTCAAAGAGGATTATACTCAAATGGTATTATCGTTTGTAATCAACAGTTCAATTTAGGCAAGGAGTATTATAGTTCAATAACTGTATAGTGAACATCCTAACACACCCGTCATATGAAGATTAATCAGACTTTTGGAAAGATGCTGGGAAACTTTTCGTGACATGATTGAATTGTCAATGTCACATCTTTGTTTTGCTGTGACTTTTTAAGCTGCCAAATACTCGGCAAGCCTCGTATTTGTCAACTTAATTTCCATATCTCATCATAAGGGAGAAAGTATTTCATTAGCCATATTGCAATGCCCGTGACATTTCGCAATAAGTTTTAACAGTTCTTAATTTTGTCTTGCTGCAACAGAGAGGATGCAGGACTTTTGTTACTTTTGGGTATTGTTTGTATAGTGATATTTATCGACATATTTGAATGTTGTAGGGAGCTGGTACTGCCCGTGGCATCACTGTGACACTTGTGGTAAAGTTGCTGTGAATATGTGTCAGGAATGTCCAAACTCATTTTGCCAGCACCATACAGAAGACAATCTGGTGGAGGTTAATAGAGTTCTCTTGTGCTTGGAGCATGAAGATACAGAGGTTACCTCATCCAGCTGTGCATCTTCCGTAGTTTCAGACAGCCAATCGGATGCCGGGGAGGCCAATGATACCCTAACAGAGAACACAGCAGAAAACAGTAATCATTCAACTGCAGACAGTCATGGGGAGAATGGAAAGGGTGAAACATCAAAAACACTGGATACAAAAAAGTCAGGAAAAACCGTAACAAAAAATCTTCCAAGTGTAAACATTCCTCATAAAGCTATCACCAACCTTGACCGAAAACGCAGCTTAAACAAGAAAGACAGTCGCCGAAAACGACAATTAGGAAGTGATGTGACCCAAGAAGCAGGTGGAAAGAAAGGGCGAAAGGCAGATTGTGTGGAGGGAAGGAAACCCCATGGAGGGAAGGGGGACCCACTTGCTGTAGCCCCTATGTTTGATGACAGTGATGATGATGGCTTCTCCAACCTCGTTATAGACATACCGCAAATCAATTAATGACACCATGATCATAATATAACTGTTTTAAATGAAACTTGTTTTAACTAAGATTCCTAAATTTGAATTTACTACACATTCAAATGTTTATTTTAGAAAATAGATCATTGTTCTCATTTGTTTGTAAAAGTGAACTGTATATGGACGTATTTCTTTGTTGTATTTTATACCTGTTTTGATAAAGTTTGAAATGAAGTAAATTATAAAGCTATGCAATCTTATCTCACAAGAAGTGGTTTTTATAAACAATTTTTCGATCTATCCATTAATTACAAGATACATATTTCTTTTTTTCTCAAGAGAAAACAAGCTTAAAATCATATCTACATTGAAAGGTTTTTAATTGAATTGTTGGTATAAAATTAGCATTCATTTGAAAATGTGTTTAATGTGCTTGAATGTTACATCTACACATTTTATATTTTTATCCTGTACTGTTTTAATTTGTCATATAGGTTTGTTTTACCATTGATTCTCCATTGTTCCAAAAAGACCATTCTCTGGCATTGCTAGTCGCAGGGCAATCTGGGAGGTGTACAGGAAAACCCTATAATATATACACAGAGGCAGAATATTACAGCAGTGTTTAATAATAGTCTTATATAACTATTTTAATATGTAAATAGAAATTGGTGTAGATATATACAAACTTTACAAAGTATTGATGTATGAAAAACTACGATGTGTAGTGTCAGAGCTGATGGAACAAACGTTGTATCAAGTTGGATTTTGAATTTGTAGCTGTGGAAATTTAACCACATCCATGGTAACTACTAACAGTGTTGGACACTTCTACATTGGACACAATGAAAAAATGTTTGTTATATTAAACCTGTTTGTCATAGACGACTGTCCATATATCCACTCAAACTTAACTAGTTTATGAAACTAGTAAATATATATCATGATAATTCATGGTTTACCTACATAAAAACAGGCATAGCGTTGATGTTGTGGGGATGTGTAAATGTGAAGTGGACAAAAACATGTTATTGAGTATGTCCTTGTATTTGATATGAACTCTATATATCATAATCCAGTCCAAATCATTTCATATAGTCCTTTGTGTGGCCTGTACACAGTGGTAGTTATGTAACTTGTCTGTGAATCAATCAACAATAGAACCATTCAGGGAGACTTCGTCAGCAGGCTCACTGCTTTGTTGATGTCCGCTATAGTCCGGTTTAGCAGGTGCCCTTTATCAGTCAGCAGCTAGAGATGAGCCACAACACCGAGATGTGGATCATGTAAATATCAAGACTTCATCTTATATGTACATATAAATAAGCATAAAGATCATGATTTGCTTGATTTTATTATTGATGTAATATATGGTACTTTTATCTGCAATTCTGTGTAGTCAGAACAAAATAACCTGTCACATTGAACTTTGCAAGGAATATCCATACATTTTGTGTTGAGTATGTCAATCTGTTCTCTTGTATGACATGTCTAGTACGTAATACAGGACTACTAATCTACATCCTCATCCGCCTCGTCAGTAAGTTTGTCATTTCAATCCGATTCAGCAGTCAGTAATATTAAAAAGGTGCAGCTCATGGAACCCAGACAAACAGTGAGGCCGAGTATTATCTTTTTTCTTTGAACACTGCCGGATTTGTTTGTTTACCTTGAGCACATCACAAAGCTGTAGCTGTTGTGAATAACGTAATCTTACAGATACGGTGAATAACGTAACCTTACAGACAAGGTAAATAATGTAAACTTACAGGCACGGTGAATAATGTAATCTTACAGACAAGGTGAATAATGTAATCTTACAGACAAGGTGAATAATGTAAACATACAGACAAGGTGAATAATGTAATCTTACAGACAAGGTGAATAATGTAAACTTACAGACAAGGTGAATAATGTAAACTTACAGACAAGGTGAATAATGTAATCTTACAGACAAGGTGAATAATGTAAACTTACAGACAAGGTGAATAATGTAAACACACGCGTGAAGGTGAATATGTAAAACTTACAGACATGGTGAATAATGTAATCTTACAGACACTGTGAATAATGTAATCTTACAGACAAGGTGAATAATGTAAACTTACAGGCACGGTAAATAATGTAAACTTACAGACATGGTGAATAATGTAAACTTACAGGCACGGTGAATAACGTAATCTTACAGACAAGGTGAATAACGTAAACTTACAGGCACGGTGAATAACGTAATCTTACAGACACGGTGAATAACGTAAACTTACAGGCACGGTGAATAATGTAATCTTACAGAAAAGGTGAATAACGTAAATTTACAGGCATGGCGAATAATGTAAACTTACAAGCACGGTGAATAACGTAGATTGGTACCCTTTTTATTGTACTTTATATGTCTAACGAATGAAATGGTGGACACAAATTAAACACAAAATGTATGATTATGGGTTATGACGTATGTTGGTACACCGACATGCCCTAGGATATGATGGCTGTTCTCACCTGTAATAGCACTCTGTTCAGGCTATTGCTCCCCAATATTGTCTGGCCTGTAACACCTGTACAGTAACTGGAGGTCATTGGAACAGGTTATTCTGTACTGATTATATGAATGAAATAGACTAGTAGGCTTTTTTGAAAAGTCTGTCGGTGCGATATGAATTATTTTTGGTCCTCGTAAACTAATGTTGCATGTATTAGGTGTCAAGATTTGAAGACATGTTGAGAACATGTACTGTTAGCCCCCCCCCTGAGTCATTACCTGGTAATACAATGTGAACCAAGAAGCAACAATAATAGAGAGGAAACATGGTCAGATGCAGCAAGACATTTATCTGATGGAAAATTTGTAGATGTAAATTTTTATTATGTGCATAGACTTTTATTGTCTCGCATCATTCTGTGTATACATATTTCTTCAACATAATAAAAAGTATGTTTTCATTGAAGTCTTTCTTGTTAAATACCAATTTAGCCCACATCAAGGGATGGGCTGCTCAGATCGCCTTTTGTCAGTGGTCCATTCATCTTCAGTCTATTTCATTGCTCTATGGTTCATAGAGTTCTTTCTAAGATAGCCAAGAGAAAAAATGGAGTGCCAGTGAGCTTATTGTGTGGCGCAGGAGTAGTGGTTTGTATGTCTATCAACTTCAAACTTCTTGATAACTATATACTATATATGGGTACTGCTATTTGTCCAGGATGTAGAGTATATTAAAAAGTTATTTTCCTTATAAGGATGACCTTGACTTATTCTCCATGTCACTGGTTACAAATATCAAAAACTTGTCATCTTGAGTTCACGGGTACCAAGGACAGTGCTATAATGATTCCCCATACAAATGACCTTGGCCTATTTTCCAAGTTATTTTCAAATAGTTGAAAAGTCTTTTGAGAATCTTTATACCTGAAAACCTGATATTTTGCCAGAAATTACTTCCGATTTAGGCTGTGAAGTTTGTTCATTCCAATTGCAGGTGACCTTGACCTATTTTCATAATCGCAGGAGTAAAATATTCTAAAACCTTCTCGATCCTTTTCAAGTTTCAGAATAGCCACGGTCACTAGGGCAGTGCTATGAAGTATAATTGACCTTGACCTGTTTAAGGTCATGGGTCAAATAGGGAAAAATACTTTAAAATTCACTCAAGCTCTAGAAGACAAAGAGGTCCGATATTTTGCCAGCAGGTATCTAGGATTGAGTATTAAAAATCTTCATATTTATACCCCCGCAACGAAGTTTGGGGGGTATACTGGAATCAGGTTGTCTGTCTGTAGACACATTTTGTCCGGACAACTCCTAAACCAAAGGGCCGATTACAATGAAACTTCACACAAATATAGAGGATCATGTGTAGATGTGCATGCCACTTTCTTTTTCTCAAAATTATGGTTGCTATGGCAACTGGTCACTATAAACAGGTTTTCCGATTAGAACCATAACTTTTAGTTTGTCAGACAACTCCTAAACCGAAGGGCCAATTTCAATGAAACTTCACACAAATATATAGGACCATATGCAGATGTGCATCTCACTTTCTTTTCCTCAAAATTATGGTTGCTCTGGCAACTGGTCACTATATTAATTGGTTATCTTAGTTAGCCTCTAATTAAGAGTTCCAATTCACCATTGACTCGTGCAGATTGCGGGGGTATTAGTCAGCCATCCTGGCGACAGTTCTAGTTTTTCATGGCCGCAGGAGTTAAATAGTTCAAAAAATCCTTTGCGAATCTTCTTTAGTTACCTAGGAAAGGGTATTAAAAAGTTTCCTCGTAATTCTGAGTTCTAGAAGACCCAGGGTACGTCTGTCTGTCCAGTAGGTACCTGTTTTTGGAGTGTTATAAAGTGTCGTCCTCCTTTGAATTTCCTTGGCCAATTTTTATGATAGCAGGGGTCAAATATGTCGAATAATATTCTAGGCCACCAAAACGGCTGATATTTTGCCAGTAGGCATTTGTGATAGCATGCTGTAACTTTGGGGTCAAAAATGGTTAACGATTTATTTTAGAAAGTCTTTCAATGACTCCCGTATAGGTTTTAACTCATTTCAGTGGAGTGTTGGGCCATTTTTAGCCCACCATCATCAGATGGTGGGCTATTCAAATCGCCCTGCGTCCGTGGTCCGTGGTCCGTCCGTCCCTCCATCCGTCCGTCCCTCCGTCCGTCCGTAAACAATTCTTGTTATCGCTATTTCTGAGAAAGTACTGAAGGGATCTTTCTCAAATTTCATATGAAGGTTCCCCTTGGTGCCTAGTTATGCATATTGCGTTTTGAGACCAATCGGAAAACAACATGGCCGACAGGCAGCCATCTTGGATTTTGACAATTGAAGATTGTTATCGCTATTTCTGAGAAAGTACTGAAGGGATCTTTCTCAAATTTCATATGAAGGTTCCCCTTGGTGCCTAGTTATGCATATTGCGTTTTGAGACCAATCGGAAAACAACATGGCCGACAGGCAGCCATCTTGGATTTTGACAATTGAAGTTTGTTATCGCTATTTCTGAGAAAGTGCTGAAGGGATCTTTCTCAAATTTCATATGAAGGTTCCCCTTGGTGCCTTGTTATGCATATTGCGTTTTGAGACCAATCCAAAAACAACATGGCCGACAGGCAGCCATCTTGGATTTTGACAATTGAAGTTTGTTATCGCTATTTCTAAGAAAGTACTAAAGGGATCTTTCTCAAATTTCATATGTAGGTTCCCCTTGGTGCCTAGTTATGCATATTGCGATTTGAGACCAATCGGAAAACAACATGGCCGACAGGCAGCCATCTTGGATTTTGACAATTGAAGTTTGTTATCACTATTTCTGAGAATGTACTGAATGGATCTTTCTGAAATTTCATATGTAGGTTTCCCTTGGTGCCTAGTTATGCATATTGCGTTTTGAGACCAATCGGAAAACAACATGGCCGACAGGCCGCCATCTTGGATTTTGACAATTGAAGTTTGTTATCGCTATTTCTGAGAAAGTACTGAAGGGATCTTTCTCAAATTTCATATGGAGGTTCCCCTTGGTGCCTCGTTATGCTTATTGCATTTTGAGATCAATTGGAAAACAATATGGCCGACAGACCGCCATCTTGGATTTTGACAATTGAAGTTTGTTATCTCTATTTCTCAAAGTACTGAATGGATCTTTCTCAAATTTCATAAGTAGGTTCCCCTTGGTCCCTTGTATTGCATTTTTGGACCAGTCTGTACATCCTGAAAACAACCTGGCAAACAAACAGCCATTATCGTTAAATCTCAAATTTCTTATATAGCTAGGATTCCCTTGTTTGAAAAGTACTGGAGGGATGTCTCAATTTGCACAGATTAGTAAAATGAAGGGAAAAGTAGAGAAAAGATCAATCTGACATGGAACCTATGAAGATCATTCAATGGTGGGCGCCAAGATCCCTCTGGGATCTCTTGTTGTTTTTGCGGTCCAAACGATTAGACCAGTTGGACCGGTCTTGTTTGTTTATGAAATAAAGACGGACCTGGTTATTTATTTATTTTATTTTTTTTGACGAGCCTTGACAAAGACTAACAATGCCTATGTTTGAAATATCACATTTAAAAACTGGCGAACCGGGTTTTCCGCATAAACAAACGGGCTCTAGTTTACAGAATGGGAGTACAGACCACTATATGCAAAACCCTACATCGGGCCTCACCAATAGCATAGCCTATTATCTCACATTCACAAGAAATATTGTATAACATTTTCTGAAACATCACGACATTAACCTAGGCCAACATGAATACTCGAACGGTTGATAAAAAAGTGCAAATCCATCGTGAACCAAACTTAGTATATATAGTAAACCACATTGTAGACATCTCACTTGCAGAATATCATCCAGGATTTATGGTCAGTGACTGGGAATCTGGACATCTCAACGCACCCTAAAGGTTACGCGATTTTCTTGCTGTATTTTTGGGATAAAAATCTTCGATTATGACAAATTGGTATAAGAATGTTATCGCTACTCCAATTGGCTTACAGATTAGTTAATAGCCATATTGGAATAAATTCTGTAATACGTACTGTGTATATCATGCATTTTCTTCTCACTTTTTAGAAAGAGTGATTTTTGGGGCAAAAGTGCCATTTAGGTGATTTTTGACAATTAGCGATTTTGCGAACTTTTGAAATAATATAATTACGTGTAATTCTTGTGTCGTTATTCCGTACTAGTCGAACAATAGCTGCGATGACGTTGCTCTGGTCGACGGACGGACAATTTCTGACAGATGGTCGTCGTCAGGGAGCAGTGTCGGCAGGGTAGGAATATTCGTTCTAGTCAAACGGGAGGTCCGGGTCATCTGTGCCTCTTGTTATTTTGCACAGAATATTTTAACAAAAAACTCCATAGATATTTTGAATTATACCATTAATTCTAATAACGAGTTAGTACGTCTGTTCCTCCATTGTGTAGATGTTTTAGTATGTGGAATGGAATCCCCCTCTTTGGATAGTTTTACTCTGGAAACGTATTTCGTCTGTTTCAATGGTAATGGAAAAGGGAAGAATGAATGAAGGAAAATCTCCCTCGCGAATTGAACAAGGAACGAATCTTAGTATTTTTTTTAGACTGTTTTTAAGCCTTGACATGGAAAACGAGAAATGTAAAGATATTTGATTCCACAATAACGGAATCAGAATTCATAAAAAAAGTTCTTCGCTATCACAGAGGCACTAACACATACAGATTAATGTTTGCATGGAGATACAGCATTGTATTCAAATTGCATTGTTTGCTTTAAACTTCTCACAATTTAGCCGATAGGTTCCAAGGATGGTATCTACCAAAGTAAGGAAGTCACCTTTCAGGACGCAGGTTATGAGAGACATCTTTGTTGAAACAGTCTAACACCTTCCGAAAGTCAGGAAATCGTCAATATGTGTATGCCAGGTGGGCGATATGTGAAGGCAACCGAGAATTTCCATGGTTACCAAGGAACTAATCAGAGCTGAAAGAGAATCTTGGATAAGACATTATGCCTATAGTCAAATGTACGTAAAAGCCGGAGTGGCAACTTTGTAAATATACAAATAAAACCAAAGTGTTCATTGACTATAAATTTTCAATCGGAAAGCATTAAATAGAATTTAAAGAAAGATCTTTAAGTACGATTTCCTCCCTTAAATCAATAAATGTTGTCGCACGGAAAACTAAGTGAAAGAATTGAAACCAAGGTCATAAAAGATAAAGACGGTCGAATGCTAATCTCGGTTCCCTAAACGCGCATGAAAATATCCAAAAATACACCACATAGACTAACAAATTCTGATCTCCCTGTGGACCGAAAAAACATAGCAACGCATCCGTTATCTGCCGCCCCCCTGCCCGACATTTTTTTCACCAAACGACTTTAATTTCTTCTTGAGAACCACACAATCGAGATATATGATATATGGGTGATAATCGGATACTTAGACCAATAATGTCGGTATAATCATTGCCAGAATTTTAATTTCACTTTGTTCGTGGTATCTGTAATGACCGTGAAACTCAATACCCAGCTAACACTTATACCATAATTTAAGTGATTTTATTCGTGTTAGTCAGTTTACTAAAGAATGTGGTGTTGCAAGAAATTTATATTCCCGAAAACTACAGCATTTCCAAATGGAAAAGTCGCGAAATATCCTAACTTAATCAAACATCTATACTGCTATATACAGTTATTCCGATCACAGGCGTTTGTTTCTGGTTAGTATCTATAGAAGTGACCATACTCCTACTTTATTCTATTCTATAAATGCTAACCAGACGCATATTCACATGTCAAGCAACGAGGACAGATAATTTTAATCAATAACAAGAAATATCTTTAAAAAAAGATAAACGGCATGCTGGTGGTTATAATGTAAAACTGCTGGTAAAATAAATTAACGATCTAATGCGTTTCAGCACGGATACCAAAATTATATCAGTTTGAATCATTTTTGAATCAGGAATATAATTTTGTTAATGTGTCATTTGAAAAGATTCATCCACTTATTCAGCTTGCATTAAATCTTAACTTTGTTTCGTTTTTAACTGCATATATATGCATTTTGCATTTACCGCTACATTGACCAATCACATACTTCATCTTGACCAGTAACGCCACCTGTCGCGTCATATCCGGGGTAAAAAGACAATTATACGGCTATGCCGAAAAAACACCTGCGACCCAGGACATGGACACCTCAAAAGAGAGTTCTTCATGGCGGCGCTTGGGCCAAGCGCAACACCCAAAGAATTAAAACAACTCAGCGATACTGCGTTAAAAAAAATCTCACCCAATCACAATAAAATGGATCTAGAACGTGACGTTATCTAAATTGGAACACTTTTCAACATTATTAGTAAAGGAATTATTGCTTTATATAAACATTGGATAAACTAAACTACGCGATTGGATCAGTCAACATACAAAATCTTTGGTGTGTACATAAAGAAAGGGGGAAAATGCAGAAATAATGCCTTTATATTGAAATAGTTTAACTATTAATTTTCTATAAAAAGCGTTCCGTTTTGTGTACTCTAGATTCTATTTTTTACTATAACGTTTAACACTGTCTTGAAACTAAATAAAATATCGCTTTACCGTGACAAATCAAAACGAAGGGAAGTAACTCTGATAAAATGTGTGAATTACTTCCCGTAAGAAGAACTCTTTATTTTGAAGGAGCAGAAATGAATATGAGAATGTGCATCAAAACAAAAAGTGATGTCCTTATGCGAAGGAAATTGTGATTCCGGACTTGCAACATGAAACCAGTAGGTAATTACTCTTCTGGTGCGTTTTCAAATGCAAATAGGTTATCGAAAGTGTTTTATCCTTGGCGTTGGCGGGACAGACGACAACTTGGCTTTCCAAATATACCTGGAGAATCGAACCGAGTGACAGCTGGGTTATATTCGTCCATCAAACCTTTGCACACTTGGGAGTCGTCAGACAGTTCTCTCAACACTCACCACGGTGGCATATTCAACTTTGACTTTTCTCCTGATGGGTATGTATTATATCGAACACGTGAATTAATATATTAACAACCGACAATATAAACAGACGGATAAAACTATTTAATAAAACATAGCTTGTAGTGGACATAAGAATAAAGGATGAACTTCCTTATTGGTCAGCAGACGGGAGGCTCAAAGGGCATGTATTGCTCACTTGGATGACTATGGCAAAAGACATTTATGTGTACATATATATAGAAGAAGGATATCAAAGGATTTGCTTCAATATAGTTCTCATATTTGGCACTGCACCTCGGGGCCAATCCCACCATTTATCAAATACATTTTTGTAAGTTCCCTTCCAACCCAGATTACTTAACAACAAATATAACCAAAACCTTTCATTCTTCAAAAGAAGTATTTAAAAACCACTGGAGGCCCATATCATGAGGTCCATCGTATAGAAATTTGGTTTCCCTTCACCCCAGATGTTTCAGTCCAAATAGAGACCAAAACCTTTCAATCCGACAGAAATGGATATTAAAGAATTCACTATATTATCCATATTGGGTCCCATCCCTGCGGCCCTTGCAGGGCCAACGTTTATACAAAATTGGCTTCCCTTCACCCAAATAAACTTCAAACCAAATATGTGCCAAATCCTTTCATTCCTATAGAAGAAGAATTCTAATGTATCTGTTATATCTTCCATATTGGGCCCGTCCTCAGGCCTGTGGGAGTAGGAGGATGCGGGTGTCAATATACACCGTTTATACATAATTGGTTCCCCTTCATCTAAGGATGCTTGAATTCTTGATAAGTCCATTATATTTTCAACTTTTGTTTCAAAAACTCCAACAATGGATATATGTATTGCAACTGAAGGATCACTAAAGTCATACACAATTCAGGGGTCGCAATAGCTCACTTAACCTCAGGTGAAGGTCTTAGGTGAGTGGTTTGATGTTTGTGTTTCTTAGGAAGCTTAGAAACAGACCAGTCTGTGCTGTTTTGGTTGTGTCCTTGGGAAGATACTTTACCCTAGACTTATTTCTCTGGATGGCATGTGACGGGTGTCACCAACTACACCAAGGAGACCTCACCTCAAAATGACCCTGACTGTTTACATAAACCCAGCAAACAAACAAACATATTCAATTCAAATGTTCAGAAAGGAGTTCTATTATGAATGGATAAGGGGTGTAGATTGTTTTTAATTCAAAAATGCGTAACTTTATTTGATGCATCTTATATATGGTAATCAATGTTATTTTTGTTTTTATTTACAGATCTGTACTTGCAGCAGCTTGCGAGGGGAAAAGCATCCTGTTGTTTGATCCCTTCAATGGAAAATTGGCTGGCCACAAAGAAAAGGCTCACCTTGACTGTGTCAACTGTGTTAAGTATGTATCTATTATATATTACAGTTTGCCGACTACCAGATATAGCTAGTAATAATATGTCACCACAGCTAACATAATTATAAAACACAGGTTAGCATCCAGACAAGTTTCTTAATTGTTTCTTGGTCCAAGCAAAGATCATTGCAGAACACTAGTCATCATCAGGGAAGTGAACTTTCCGTTAGATAGGAATGTATACAACATTTAATACCCTATCAACTTTAATGTTCAAATATGGAATGGCCAAGACAGTGATTGGCAAACATTGAGAATGATGCCTGAACTTATACATAAATCAGTGTGAACAAGACTTAAGGATGCACCTTTAACACTTTAAATAGAAAATTAGATACTTGTCCCGAACAGTTTGGATTGACTCAGGCATGGGCAAACCTTGAAAGATAATGGATCCATCCTAGATGGTAAGCATGTACCTTAATATTCCAGGTTCCTGGATACCAGAGTTTTAGCAACTTGTTCTGATGACAGCACCATAGCCCTGTGGGATACCCGCTACCTGAAATACAAACTGCAGAATCTTAATGGTCACTCAAGTTGGGTAAAAAATGTGGAGTATGCCAGCAATAAGGATCTTCTGCTATCTTCAGGATTTGATGGCAGTATCTTCACCTGGGATATCAATAGGTCAGTTACTAGATGTTTTTTGCTTAGGAATAAGATATATATATATATATATATAGGTAGTGATAGCTGAAATAAAAACTTGTTAAATCCATGTAAGAGTTGCACATGTTTGTCATTTCACATGAGGATACTTGAAAGATTACAGAAATATCTAGAGTCAAGTTTTTGCATGAAAAAAATATTTTTAGTTTTGTTAACACTGTGTGAGAAAATAAGGGAATTTTTAAATTGCTTCCCGTTATTTGTACAGTTTGAACAAACATTGTGTTCATTTGTTAGCATCATGTTAGAAAACAAATTAATTTTTTCTCCCTCCTTGGTCCAAAGGACCGGTTAGCCATGGTGTATCCCCTGTTGTCCATCCATCCATTGTCCATCAATATTTGTTTTAAATAGCTATAGCTATATATATAAATAGCTACTAGTCATAAAAGACTGGATTTTGACCAAATTTTAGTCATCGACATTCTTGGGGGCAGTGGAACAAGCTTTGAATAAATGGTGAATCTGCACCCCCCCCCCCCCCTGTCTTGCCAATGGACACACCCACAACAGCAAAGACAAGCCTGTTGTTTCAGCTTCCAGAGGAATACAAACCGGGAGGGGTAGGGATGTCAAACCATGCACCTAAGATCTTCACCTGAGCTATTGCAGTGCCAGGGGCCTGAGGGGCAGGGGTCCAAAAAATGGGAAATAAAGAAAATTATTTGAAATCCTTCTTCGTCTGTAGAAATGTAGAGTGTCTTGCCATAATAAATGCACTATCTTGTTGAGTGATACAGGCCCTATAGGCCTCTTGTTTGACATTAGTTTAATCAGGAAATGCTCAATAGTTTGAAAAGCCAATATTATCAATATTCATATGAACTAGTTTCATGCCATATTTTAATTTGTCTTTGAATTTGGTTTATCATGATAAACTTTTTGTCTTGTCTTAGTTACTCTGAAGATGGAACTAAAGGAAAGAAAGTGTTTACTTATAAACCGCTGATGAGGTCAAAGTTGAGCCCAGATGGAACAAAACTATTTGTGTCAACTGACAATGGAAACATACTTTTAATTCATAACCTTGACCTTTCAACTTTAGCGGAAGACCTTGTTATATTTTCTCCATACCAGTTTAGACAGCTGATAGAGAATCATGCAGCAGCAGGGTTGGATAAAAAACGAAACAGGGTCGAGGTGATCAATGATTGGCCAATGGGAAACAAGGCCAGTGTAATCGCATCATTACAGGTCAGTTCATTATGAATTGTGTCGGAGTGGAATTATAGATCTGGCCAGGTGTAATTAATAATTCAGAATCTCTCAATCCTTTGTGATGAAGACTAATAGAATCTTCTCCTAGCATATAGGATTGAAAGAGAAAACACCCAACCCTCAGGATGATATTCTTGATTGCCTTAACCTTGGAGCCAAGGGTTAGACTATTGAGAATATCACCATGACTCATGAGGGTTGGAAATTTTTCAGTCACATCCTCAAGGTAAGGGATGATTATTTTTCTTCCATCATACTACATGTATTTTATTTATGCAGGTTTCATATGTTCAAATATTGCAATACAAAACATTGTTGACGTGATTGAATTGTTGATGTGAGGTCATTGATTGTTGCCAGCACATGCTCTCTGTCATATGTATACGTAGGGGTTGATGAAAAATCACAACCTAGGGGGTAACAGAGAAATCTTGAACAGGTAAAATGAGTGAATGATGGCAGAAAGAGATATTACTGACTCTGGTTAGGATTGTTGAATTTTGCAGGATGCTTTTCTAAATGCTTAACATTCAAAATCTTGAAGGTTGACATACAATCTACCCTCGTTATATCGCAACATTTCGTCCATGCCAGTTATGGCGGTATAATGAGGGTGGCGATAGTATTGAATTATGGAAAGTACAACCATAAAATTATTTAAGACATTGCATTGCATTACCAATGTTAACCAGATAATCTCGCCGTAACAACGTTACACTATTTACAATATACATATACATAATGTAGATTCGTTAGTCAATTATTCTATAGACTATATATTTTTAATAAGTCACAAATTTCTGGAAATAGTCATTGATCTACTTTTTCCGCATGCCATCCCTTATTATCTGTCAAACTTTATGCGAAAGTATTCGGCAGTGGCTTTTCTACCTAGACTGGCGAAGCCAAACGTTAGGAACACAAAGTGAGTAGAAATCAGTCCTGCAGTGGATGTGACATAATAAAAACATCCGAATATCGATCTACCTCAGCGATCGAAAATCGTCCAAGCGTAAAGCTATGTCACCTGTACAATTTGAAGTGAAAACAGGAAATGTCCTATGTCTATAAATAGAACAATAAAGAGTTCCTTGATCACCAAAAACAAAACAAAATGGTGATATTGCGAGGGAAATATATAGCAATTCGGGACATTTGTACTTTAACAAACTTGGCGGATGGTGATATGCGAGGGTGGCGAACTTAACAAGGGAATTATATAGGAATGAAATCTGTTCCAGAGCTTAAGGAGGCGGTATGCGAGGGTGGCTGTAGATTCGGGTGGTGATAGGTCGAGGGTAGACTATATATAAATTTCCCTACTCTACATCACCCAGGGGTGATGATAATTTTTCTGTCCATTATCCTATTGTTAAATGCTATAAATTGTAGTGGTGAACTGAATAAATCATGCCATCTTTGATAGCACATTATGTCAGCCACACAATAGCTGAAGTTACTTCATTGTGCTTTGGTAACACTGCTAAGGTTGTGTTATTGTTAGAGGTGATGTTTCCAGAATGATGATGCAAGGTAGACCTTTCTGTTAACCTGGATAGGGACATTCACAATTATACAGATGTGAGATTTTCTTATCTCGTCCAAAGGTTTTAAAGACAAGCTACACTGGCTCTTTGTGCATTCTCATTAATTTATGACATTTTGGTAACAATACCATGACGTCACAAAGACAATGACGTCACAAAGACAATTCACTCACATCACATCAACATTGTCTTGCATTTATGTAATGTCAATGTAAGATATATACCTGGGTAAACAGGGTAAGAGAAAAATAATCATTCTCCCTAGGGAATGAGACAGGGGGATCTCAACCCTCGGCAAGTCTCATGTTGTGAAAGTTTCTATTACCGGTAATCTTTTTTTACAAAAAGAAAATATACCTGTGAATTATGAACATAAATATTGTTCCAAATTTAAATTAATTTTCTTTTCACATGCTTTTCATAAACATTCAGACACACACATCCTTTCTCCAGATTTGTCATATAGAATCATTTCAGTTTCTGTAAATATATATTGTATTTATACTTTAAACAGCTATTACTGAAATACACAACTGTTTCAGGTGCATCCACAAGGTTGGTGTGTACTTTCCAGGAATACAAGCCGGGACAGAAATTCAGAGGTATGTTTGTGTATATTGTCACAAAACTACATCTCAATTGGTGTATTAGCATACAATGTTACAAATATAAAAAAAAATAGTAAATGTGGTCCAAACGAAAATTTGTGGGTATGTTAGTTTGCATGTTGAATTATGGTTGCTAAGCCTGTGTGCGCTGTCTAGGAAAAATGTTATGCTAGCAGATCTCTGGAGCAAAACAAAAAGGTGATATAATAATGTGTAACTCAACTGGCACTAAGAGACTACTACTAGTATGAACAACATGATGCCATCCATTGTTTGTCTCAATCTTCTAGAAAGCAGAAACTCCTGTCTTGATATTTGGCCTGTTAGCACATGTACCTGGAATGAAGTGCTGTAAACTTTCCATATACTGTAGTATAATGTAAATGACTTTGATCTGTTCTCAACCATATGTTAAAAAGTCTCGAATAACATCATCTGAATATCCATAAGGTCAAGTGTGGTGATATTTGAATTTGGGTTCTGGCTGAGTTGAAGGTTAAATTGGATTACATTTACGATAACAATTCCTTTAAGAATCTTGTCATGTTCCAGAGGGTGCTGGGTCTTTGCATTTAGCCAGAAGGTGACCAAGTACGAATGCTATAAAGTTCATTTAAATGTTCTTGACTACTCACAATTACACTAGGGTTGATATGTTGAAAGCTTCACGTCTCTCATTATCTGAAGAATCATATTCTTAAAGTGGTCGTTTTCAATAAGAATTTTTCTTTTCCTATTGATGCTTTTAAAAAATACCCATATGAGTGATACAGACTGTGTGGGCCTTCTGATTTTACTAAAAATTGAATGTAAATTAAATACATATTCTATTTCTATTATAGTGGACTTGCATACATGATGTTCAGGATACAAAAGAGGATCCAGAAGATTCTAGTGCCAAAGATCCAACTGATACTCAAAAAAATTGTCGTTCACCTAGTTCATCCCTGTCACCAGTACGACCTCGATCGCCCAGGGTGAGGTCTTCAAACCATCCTGCAACAGCCAACCTCCAAAGGCGTCGGATGCTGGAGTACGAGTCAGATCACTCATTAGACGATGTTCCAGTGAGGACTCATCTACACATTACAAATTCCGGCTCTAGGAATTCTGTAAACATTTCAGGGACAAGAATTTCCGCCCACATTTCCACGCCAAATTTATCAAATTCCAGGCTAATATCAAATCTTTCACAGAACACAGAGTCTCCAGGCTCACCAGTATCTGACACGGACAGTGACGTTGGAGACACAGTAGTTATCCGGATGGACGGGGAAAGGGATGGACCGCAGTCTGAGGATGGGGAAGCTTCTGATCCTGACATAGAGGAAAATGGCCGTTTAAGTGATTCTGTGAATACAGACAGTCCAGATGAATTAGAAGCAAGACGAGCCATTAGTGATATTCTTACCATTGTATTTGGTTCAGGTTCGAGAAGACAAGTATTCCAGTTCAATCAAAATGACAGCGTTCATGATGTGATGGAGGAAGAAAGCCAGTTACAATTTCCAAGTAAAAAACGGCTCTTATATTATGCAGATGAACCAAATGTTGGACGCGGTTTCATTAAGGAGTTGTGTTTTAGTTCTGATGGACAAATGGTGTGTTCCCCATTTGGATTTGGTGTTCGGCTTCTAGCTTTTGACTCCCAGTGCAGCGAGTTATGTGAGGTGGTACCACAGGCTCCAGTAAAACTTTATGAACTAGGCTCCAGTATTTCCCACACCAATAATGTCTTAACATGTAAATTCTCGCCCACCCACCCCCTGCTGGTCACGGGGTGCCTCAGTGGTAGAGTCGTGTTTCACCAACCTGTATTATAATCTGCAGAATATTTTATTTTCTTCTTTATCTGTAATAAGCTCAAAGTGTCTGTAAGAATTTCTGTCTGTATGTGATCACTCTAAGAATACATGTTTATGCTATGAAGATTTTGTTACTGGTAGGGAAATTTTGGGTAGGGAGATTTTTCAATTTTAAGCATTCTTTCACCAGTAACTGGAATCTGCATATTGAAATTTGCTTTTAATAATGCTACATCACTAACATTGTATAAACTGATTGTCACAAAAATGAAGGAAATGGCACCCATGGCACAGATACATATCTTATTACCAGTAACATCAACAAATGGAAGAAAAAAATCCCAAAATGATCGCTTATCAGACCGAAAGTTTGTGGATTATGGCAATATCCCACTCGAGATCGTCAATCACTACTTCAAACTAATTTTTTGTATCAAGACTATCCCTGCGTTACAGACATGGTGTAGACAATGTGTGATCTACGTTTATTCATATTAAAGGGACAAATCGTTTCGTCCATATCATGCATGATAACTATAACTTACTTGCTACATCTCAGACAGAGTATACACTGCTTGTAACAAAAATCAGCTAGGTTTAGAATCTAATTAACACAAACAGATGAAAAATTGTAATAACAGCGCCCTAAAAATGATCGATTATAAGACCAACAGTTTCATGTCAAACATACTAGTAGTGGCAGATTACAATGTAATTTTTTTTGGGTGAAATAAATTATTTTAACATTTTAAAGTTAAAAATCAAACAGAAGCTAAAACGTTTGGAGGATAATAATGGTTCATGCTTGGTTGTTACAAGTAATCAACTGACTTTAAGTAATATAGCTACATCTTTAAAGACATTTTAACATTGTGCATGCATGATATACAGGTTTTATTTTTTAATGGACTTTTATGAAACTTAATATAGGGTAGATATATTTTGGACAAGTTATTGCCTTTTAGTAATTTTACCTTGTTATGAGCATCATGCAATGTTGGCATGAATATTTAGAAAAGGATTCTCATTTTCATTAGAGTTTATGCACTGGTTGGAAATTGATTTGTGGAGAGCATGTTATTTTATCATTCATTTTAAGCCAGATTTGATACAGATATCTAAAAAAATATTAAAACATTTCCGTCTGCTATGACTAATACAGTAAACAAATATACTTATTAGTCCCCACCATTTCTGGGCAGGAGCTGTAGAGGAATTTGTTTGGTTTTGTGTGTTGTGTGACTGTGTCTATCTGTCCTTCCATCACTCCTTCCTTCCATCTCTCCATCCTTCCACAATATCTCCAGTCCCAGATCCATTTCCTACACATGTACATGTTACTGGAACTTTGTTTGTGGTACACAGTTGACCAAGGTAAGGTGGTATGTCATGTATTCACTCACTCTGACCTATATTTTGACCTTTGACCTACACCAAAGAAAATAAAAGTCATTCCTGGCATTTAATTTCACATTTGTGGGGGGCTGTTATTTGTCTAATGGTCTTGTTTTTATTGGAGTTATTGCCCTTTTATATCCCTTTGCACGGCATGGAATGTGTCTCCTGTCACATAAACACTTAATTATTTTTTGATATTTTAAAGTGAATTCTTCCATTTAATTCTCTTGCACAGATTGGTACATTTCTGTCTCAATGAGAAATCAGATTCAGTTGCTTTGGTAAAAATTGTGATATATTAGTTTTATCAATTACCAATTGCAATGAGATCTGTACATGTTCGTACATTCACAGTGTTCCAAACCATAATGAAACACAATGCAGAATATAAGTTAACTTAGACTTTTTTCTACTGCAGAGTCAATTTTATCTAATAAAAAGCATATAACATGTATTTCCAGTCATAGGGACTTAGCACAAATTCCCAAACCCACTGTACAACTTTGTCTAATTTAATATAAGGATACATGGACCATAGTGTTGAAAGTTTGTCAAATCCCTGTGTATCCACTTTTAAAACATTGATTTCTTTATTTACGAGTTATGGAAACATTGAAAAACAAAGAATTGATAATTTGATGAACAACTCTGCATGCTATGGTTATACCTGTCTGGTATATATAAACATCCAAATTTTTTGTAAAAGTGAAAGTTGATGACAGGCTTTTGCTCCATTCTTCATAGATAAGTACAATGGTCAAAAGTAGAAAGTGCCTGTGTTGGAAGTTGTCATTGTCCAAGCCGTCCACATATGCTTCACCTATCATACATACTTTTTTGAAAAATTACTCTGCAATTTTTCTTTGACAATATTTGATGTCTGTATTGTACAACAATCTACCTTTTGTCAGCAGTATTTGTGGGACAGACACACTGGTAGGCACCAGGCTATCTCTATAAACAGTTACACAACAATGGCTGTCTAGCTTGTTTTACATCAGACATTACAAATACATTGTATATATATTTTCAAAAAAATTGACATAATTGTGATGTTTTGTCTTATTAAAGCTGCAATTTTTCAGGGTATTTTATATGTACTGTTTCATATTCGCATTAACACATTATACATTTTTTTCTGATTTTCAAATCTAGCAATATACATGTAATTGATTGAATGTAGCTGCTGCTTATAAAATTAAGTCATCCTCGTTTTGGATAATCAGCTTCTAATGCTGGTTTTGGCTATTAATTTAATTTCTGTTTTGATATGGAATTTTGTTGGTACTTCTGCTTCACATTCAACATTGCAATTTCAGAAAGGGCGACTTCAATAAAACAATGTAAAAATGAAATGGTGTAGTGAATCTTCCTTTGCTTTTCCTGACTGAGTCTTTCTGTCATCAATTATCAATATAATGTTACCTTTAACCATTATTCGGTCATGTAATTCCATTCTTTAAAGTGACCAACCAACCAATTGTTTTCCCATAGACTTTAGTGTTAACGTTTTGGAGTACAGTTTTTTTTTTTTCAAATTCTTGAATTCAATATGACAATTGTGGTTTATAACAAAAGTTTAGGTTCTGATATAACACCTAATAAAAAAAAAAGTTGGGTCCTTCAGCTCAAATTTTCTCCAGGGTAGCCATTTTGAAAATGGGTGAATTTCGCAGTTAAAATTCTCAAAAATCTTAAATGTTTACCTGTTAATTGTTATTACCTGAATTTTGGGGGAAAAAATAAATCGGACTTACGAAATTTATATCAACATTTCTTATTGATAGTTACCTATCAGGCTACATATCTATTTTCTCGCTTCATAATATACTGGCCAATCAGTGGCTGCCAGACATTTTATCCTTGGCTCAACTTTCTATATACAGGGGCTGTTTCAAAAATGTATTTTTATTTTTTCAATTGGTTGGTTGTTCCCTTTAAAGATTGATATAGAGCTGTAATATTGTATGTAGATGTTTGATGATAACATCTAGGACATGTTCTGATTTAGTTATGGTCATTGATTTTTTCCAGAGTTGTGGCCATTTTACGGAAATTTTAATTTAAACAAAAAAAAATAGGACCCAAATGGGAGAGCCTTGACGAACTCCAGTGGGATTTTTTTTTTAAATCATTGACCGAAATTCATCCCAAATGAAATATGAACCAGGCCAGCTGGTTATTTTAACCCCACTTAGTAAATCGTTGATCCATCGGTCCGTGATAATATTATTTACCGCATAACAGATTTCGTATTCACACCATAACACCACGCGGCATATTCTACACCTCGGTCGATTTTGGTGGACATTGGTCAAGGCTAAATGTCAAAGGCCGTACTTAACCACTTTTGAAATAGTGAGGGGGCAATAAATTTTCATTTTTTTTTTTTCAAATTTAAATCTAACCCATGTACATGTCATGCACGTGTGTTACAATGGCTTTATTTCTTTATTCGTTGTATGTAAGGGTGATGGACAACAAATCTTGTCTGCTTTATTTCGGAAGTGATTTTGATGCATTTTTTTCATATTTGAGTCGGTCGCCATAACTAGAGAAATGAAAATATAATTTTGCAGAGTAATTTTGATGCGTGTGAAGGAAAACGACGTCGTAGGAATGTGGTTTTTGTTTTTAAACTTGTGTTAACGCATATTGAACGCCAGATAATATGAAAACTATAATAATCACATGTAAAAGATATATCTAACATGTAAAAGATATATCTAACATGTAAAAGATATATCTAACATGTAAAAGATATATCTAACATGTAAAAGATATATCTAACATGCAAAATTTCACACAAAAAATCAACGTAATTCCAAGAATCAGAATCGGTTAAACGCAACCCTTTTCAACCACAGGCGCTTGCATAGAAAATGTAAATTAAAAAATATATGATATGGCAGTGGTAATGTGAAGCCCCCCCCCCTACCTTTAAATTTACTTTAAAAGTTTCAAAAGTTTTTTCCTTCTATATTTCCAATTCCATGCAGACGACCGATGATCGATATACCATAGTACACTGTAGTAACGTTACACGTTATTGTATAAACGTCGGAATATTCCTGAACACCGGCAGACATGATTAATTGAAATAAACGATTGTATTATTAACCATACGAAATAATAATTAGGATTCGTATTAAATCTTGTCTTTATTTCTTTCTGACTATGAATGATTAGGCTAATATTAGTAGTAATGTCGGCTACGACAATTTACAGATATTTTTCATTTCAAAATCATCGGTGTAACCCACGAGACTCTAGTTTGTCGTTAATCCGAAGGTTTCTGGTGTTTTATCGGGTTAATCGGCCCATATCAGCTTTTCAAAAGGCTGATAATTAAAAAACACACGCACACATGTCATAATCCTGATTACTCTATCGTTTGAGTCAACAACAGAGCAGTTTCATGGGTTCCAAAGGTTTACATCGTTACGGTATAATAAATGTTTCAATGACCAGACGTATAAGTATGACGTATACACATTACTTATATATCTTAAGATACACAAACTGAAAGGTAGTGACTATATAAAATTGCCTTTAATCAAATTAATATATACAATTTAACTTTATTAGCACTTTTATCACTACAAATGTAATTTGATGCCAAAACATGAACAAAAGTGAAATAATGATATAGTGTATACAAAATATTAAATCTGGACGCGGGTCTGCATTCCTCAGATTCAGATTCAGATTCTTTTATTTCCTTGTGTTACACGATACATTGGAGAGTAGACATATACATGTACAATAATACAATAGTACAGATAGTGATTGTCAATCATACCATTATATCAATCAACAATATATATATCTTTATGTAGAAGAACACATTACATGGTATATCATTAAATAATAGCACAATGCAATACATTTACTTAAATGATGTCATTCATATTAAATGATAATCACAGTGTTTATGCACTGGTATTTTAACATTCATTACGTTGACAACTATATTTTCATGATTTTTAAAAAGAAATTCTTCATACAAATCCTGGATATAAGCCCCAGGATAAAATCTATATGAAAACTGACATACTTATTAAGTATAGATAATATTCATATACAATTATCATAAATGCATAATAAAGTAATACAGTATACAATATGTTTCATTAATAATACAAGCATGATATACTAGTACTATAGAAACCGTAAATAGTGCCACAGCCTACTTAAATTATATACATATACGATTTTACAAATTAGCTTTATAATTACCACTGATTTGTAGACAGGAAGTACAGTGATATATACTTTATATCATATAATTATACAATCTCAACCATTCGACATGTCTTTTAAACTGATATACAATGAAAGTACAGCTCTGATATGTTTGTATCAACCTATCTTAAGGTAGAGACCTATATTTAATTATTTCGGCCCTAAAACACAAATATATATATATTTGCCTAACCCTATATTCCGGGTATTTAACAGAAGGATCAACTTAAAACCAATGGGACGTCTGTAATAATATGGCTTAATGTACTTTTGCCTTAAATCAGTATAACAGTTGCACCTTAGAAGAAAATGAAATTCATCCTCAATGTCATTAGAATTGCATACTTCACATATCCTATGATCTCCAACAATTCGCGTTCTTATGACTACGGCATAACCATCGGCTTAAATAGAATTACAAACAAAAACGAAATAACATGTAGAGAATATAATATAAATACGTCGTACATACATAGAGCTAGGAATTTGTCTCAAAGTCCCTGTGATACAAGGTTGAACTATTTTAGTGATTTGCCGAGCTCAACTGCAATTAGCGATTCTACTTTGACTTGTCAATTAAATAAATAATATGAATGGTTTAACAAAATAACGGATCTTCCTAATGAGTGTTGTGATCTTGATTTTTGATTTTTCACTTGATAATCTAATATTACCGGGTTTTCATTTCATAATATTTTATTTTATGGGCGAAAAGAATTACTAAATTAGTTTTGACCTTTAATTTCACTTTGTTGATACAACATTTTATTTCTAACAATGAATTAAAAAAAAAACACACACACGTACCTATCATATTGTGCTTGAATGAATCTCGGTAAATCAAATAAGAATAAACACATATTTACATTAATATAATCATATTTACATAGTGTATAGAAATAAATCGATTTTCGATTGAAAGGATGTTAATTTGTCTTTGAATTATTTGGACTCTTTGATGTAATTTGAGTGAATAATATATATATTAAATATAATTGAATTATTTAATCCCCGTTTCTTATGCTAATCAATAGCTTCGTCCAGATAATATATATCGTTAATCCCTGTATAAGCTGTCTTTTTTATCACAATCCAACTGTAGATTTTATCACCAGTTTCAAAAGACATCAAAATATTTACATTAAAAGTATCCGAATCTAGCTCCATAGTGCTGATCAATGCTGGGATTAACGTAAATTGATGTTCGTGTGATTGCTTGGAGTTAAATACTTACAATGTAGTCCTTAAGGTGCGAAATGAAAGTCTATATATGATTATTGACATAAATCGAAATCGTGAGATATCAATTTCAATAGATGATAACGATGTGCTCAGTATTAGTGTTAACTATCGGTGACTTGGTAGACTCAATTGTAATTAGCGATAATTTGATTTTAAAATAACCGCCAGGTCGAGCACTGTCACAACACAAATGGCCTGAACCCGCTATCAACACGTTCGCTAATTACCTCACTAATCCCAGGTGTAGGGATCTCTCACCCAAATTAGTGTTCGAAATCGATCATCGGCTAATTAATTTAGATAACAATAGGGACCTGTATCAACACCCGAACAGGTTTCCGAGGATCTGGTCGGCTTGTGTTGTTATAAGCATCACAAATCAGGCAGGGTGACAAACAATCATAGAACGTGTCAATAAGGTTTTGTTAGGACTATTTTGGTATAAAAAGAGTGTCGCTCAAAGTTCGAGTTCAAAATTGTTTTGACATTCAGTGAGTGAACAGGTAAATTTTGCACTGGCGTTTTGAGATATTTGTTATTAGTTTTAAACAATATTTCAAAATTTCATATTTTGTTCTTGAAAAAACATCTTGGGGAATCGGTGTTCAAGTTCGGAACAGTTTTCGTTGAGTTGCTCAGCAAAGTGACAGTATGGCGACCACAAACAATAAGAAAATGTCATTTTCTATTGAGAATCTGGCCAAAAGTAGCCGTACAGAGGAAACTCCCGCCGGTGGTCATTACGGAACCTACTTCATCAACAGAAACCCATGGCAGGATGGTGACGTCACAAATCTGGGAGATTTATCTACAAGTATCTTTTCTAGCCCATATTACACAAATAATGGACAAACATCACCGTGTATCTCACAAGGACAGTTTAATTCTCCACTGAGAAACTTAAGAGACTCATTTCGACTTATTCCTGACGATGGATACTCTTCCCAAAATAGTACGCCATCTTTCTCCGAAAGTTGCAAGAAGCGCAGTCGCATTGATGAACCGAAATGTGCCTCAACGCCCGTTAGCGGGAGTTCTTTGAAACGTAAGCGTACCGACGAAGGTTTGGATAAACCTGGAGACAGGCGGATTTCACAGCTACAGACTGGCAATGAAAGTTTAATAGATTCAAGTTTCGAATCTGCTTGTGGAACTTCAGGTATGTTATCAATATTTGAATTATTAGTTAACGCCACCTTTTTTTCAACTGGATAATATTATGACGTAATATACGTGTAAAGAGTTGTTGTAAACGACATCTTCAGCGAAACTTCTCTAAATCGATATTGCACGACACATGGATATTTGGCCAGTTTAGATAGGGCTCGGTTTGGAGAAAGAATCAATTTTGACTGGTCGGAATACGATAGCATTCGGGGATAATCATCGACGTTATGTATCTTTGAAGCATTGAGAATATAGTATGGAAGTTAATGAATACATAGAATACAGCATTTATAGAAAAAAACTAATCCGATAGGTTCTCATATTGATTATAAACATATTTCAAAATTATCTCATTTCATGATCCTCGACACTGACACTGTACGTGGACATGCATGTGAACATCTAGTCCGTATTGAAATACTTAAGTACGTTTTTCTCTAGAGCCAGAAAAGTCGTTCCTCCTTCGAAATGATGGAGTATGTCTAAATCGATCGGTAAAATAAACAAGAGCTGTTGGAGAACAGCATAGCTCGTCTCGCAAATGTTTGTCAATAAATAATTAAAATATATTAATTGGAATGGTTTCGCAAATTGCATTAATAATATTTATATTGATTACTTGATCAGATTATGTTTTGTGAATTCATGCAATTTTCAAAACCATACCAATTTATATATATATAAATTATTTATTGGCAAACATTTGGGAGACAAATTATGCTGTTGTAGATTAAATGAAGATATTAAACACAAATGTAATTGCTTTTGGACATATTTCTTCAATTTTTTGACAACATATCCTAATGATAGTTGTCTCCCTTGAAAAATGTGGACCGTATAAATTGTCTATTGTGACGTTTCATATTGTTTTATATTCAGTTTCACCCCAAGAAAGGATAGTGTAACTCCATAGAAGGACTCTTTTACCAAATATCAGCACCCTAGTACAATCATAAAGTGATGTGTTAAAAAGCTTTCAACATCTGCACGAAAATTTTTAAAAAATGTGTTTTTTCCTCAAAAAAACATTTCAGTTTAACTCAGGAAAGGGATAGTTTAACCCCCACAGGGAACCTAATACCATGTATAACTATGCCTTTCAACACTCACAATATAAACTTAACACAAAGTCCAAAGATTTAAAAAAAAAAACAAAAAAACACAGATTTAAAAACAAAAAATCCAATTTTTTTTTAAAAGTTTTACTCCAGGAGGGGATTGTCTTACTCCATAGGGACTATATTGCCAAATATCAGCACCCTTGTACAATTATAAAGTGATATATTAATACCTTTCAACACTTGCACCAAAAACTTAACGCAGAAATATTCTAAGTCAAAAAATTTGAAAATTCTGTTTTTTTCCCAAACAAATCTTTTAGTTTAACTCTGGCAGGGGATAGTCTAACCCCAGAGGAACTCTATTGCCAATTATCAGCACCCTAGTACAATTATAAAGTGATGTATTAATACCTTTCAACACTTGCACCAAAAACTTAACGCAGAAATATTCTAAGTCCAAAAATTTGAAAATTCTGGTTTTTTCCAAAAGAAATCTTTTAGTTTAACTCTGGCAGGGGATAGTCTAACCCCCAGAGGGACTCTATTGCCAATTATCAGCACCCTAGTACAATCATAAAGTGATGTATTAATACCTTTCAACACTTGCACCAAAAACTTAACGCAGAAATATTCTAAGTCAACAAATTTGAAAATTCTGGTTTTTTCCAAAAAAAATCTTTTAGTTTAACTCTGGCAGGGGATAGTCTTACCCCAGAGGGACTCTATTGCCAATTATCAGCACCCTAGTACAATTATAAAGTGATGTATTAATACCTTTCAACACTTGCACCAAAAACTTAACGCAAAAATTTTCTAAGTCCAAAATTTTTTCAAAAATCTGTTTTTTTTCCAAAAAATCTTTTAGTTTAACTCCGGCAGGGGATAGTTTGACCCCCACAGGGACCATATTACCATAAATTACTATGCCTTTCAACACTTGCACCAAAAATTTAACATTTGGAAAACCAACGCCGACGCCGACGCCGGAGTGACAACATAAGCTCTCACTCTTCTTCGAAGAGACGAGCTAATTATACTAACGCTATTTTTAGAATCATTTAGAGGTTAATGGCAAAAGTACCGATTTAAAAATCCTCTTGACAAATCTAGCTCCGGTTTCATCAACGGTTCTTACTCAGTGAAGCACTGGCGTTACAGAATTTCAGGGAAAATCTTTCTGGTGGAAAATTTTAAGATATGGAATTTCTTTCAGTAAAGGAATATATGAATATAAAATTATATTTTAAATTTTCGTCATATTATAACATTTTTGTTCTCACTTCTGTAGCAACTTACACTGATTCTAGTCTTCCTGAGTTACTTCCCTTATGCCATTCGATCAAACATTTTAATACTGTTTCTTCAGATACAGTTTGGGATAACTGTTCTTAAAATGAATCAATGTTTTTCTGGAATCTGTTCAGTTTAAACGATGCGAATGATAACTGGTTTAAGAAGAGGCACACGTCATCAAATATTGTGTACTTTGTAAAAAAAACATTTCGAAACATTACAAACTAGTTCTAGACGACATAATCACAAAATCACATTTATGTTCAAAATCACTAACAAGTATGCACCTACTTATTTCTTTAACATCATTCAACCATTCATTTATAAACACACATTTTAATTATGAATTAAGAAATGAAATAATCCTCACGATATGACCAAAACCCAACCCCCACCCCTTCCCTCTATCAATATATAGAACGCGAGGAAGAGTAAGTGTTTTTTTAAATCACTTATACCATTATTGTCTTGCTGCACAACATCTTCATATATTTAAGAAATTAAAACAATAACGGTAATCTGTAGGAAAGGACTTATTAGTCTGTTGTCTAATCCGACATAAGTACTATAATATCTCCCCTTTTGTGTGATATTACTTGTACTATCATCTTGTATTAACAAAACATCTTTTGAAAAATTCATTCATTCATTCATTCATTCATTCATTCATTCATTCATTCATTCTTCCTTTCTTTTCGTTTCTAGATTCGGATGAAGGTATTGGCGAAACTCCCCGACCAAAAAAGGCGAGAACAGCGTTTTCCGATGACCAGGTCCAGGCACTGGAAGTTAGATATAAATCCCAGAAATATCTACCGGCCGGGAAGAGGTCAAAAATGGCCAAAGAACTCGGACTTACAGACCAACAGGTAATAATGACCAGTCACAAATGCTGAAAAACGGAAAAAAGAATAATTTCCCACAATATACGAGAGGATTACCTCTACTCTTTCATTATATCTGGGGGTGGTTCATAATTCTGTATTTTCTAGTATAAATGAAAATGTTGTTTATGAAAAAAAAAAAAAAAAAAGAGAAATGTTATGCAAGCCTGCGATTAGGTACAATTAGTATACTTTTGTATTTTTAGTCATCGATGTTTGTCTCCCTTGTGGAACTCTTTTGTATGAATTTTTAATGAAATCATTCGCACGTGATTTGATGACGTAGTTTATTGCGGTTTCGACACCTGCATCACGCAGGCCTAATTTATGTATTATACAGAGGACATAGGCTAGTCGTAAATTTTTGCAATCACAAAACTACAGGTACATGAAACTTTATTTTAAACAATTGATGAATCGTTAATAAATTTTTACATTGTTCTTTTCACAGGTGAAAACTTGGTTTCAAAACAGGAGGATGAAAGAGAAGCGAAAACAAAAAGATGACTCGTTCCAGGGAGCCGTGCCTCTACCGACAGGTGGCGTTGATATATCTCAGTTACAGGCGCTCGGAATTCCTTGTCCCCCGCCGTACACAATCAACAACAAACACCACCAAATGATGAGAGACGATGGCATTCCGAACTTCCCTTCATCAGCATCGAGTACCCTGTTCCGACCAACCCAGCACGTGCCTTTTCACTCAAAGTTTCAGCCAATGACAAACATCCTTGGCAATTCGTCTGGCTTTCCATGCCCAACCAATCAACTCGAGGGTTACAGTTGACTACGGAAGTGAACAATTTCGATATATATTTACATGTTATATGTTGTAGATTCTTGCAGTATTGATCCACAAAGTGCCAAACTCAATAAATTTTATGTATTAATATTTATATTCGTGTTCTTTGTTAATAACATACTTTACATTGTCACCTAGCTAAAGGGGTACGTAGTTATTTCTAGGAAAGCATCTAGTAGCCTCCGGGTTGTACGGAATACAGAATTAAATCACATTCGCCATACAGCGAAAAGGGAGAACCGATGTGTTTGAGGTAAAGCAAATGTTTTTCCCACTGGTAGTTTTTTTGCACATTATCAATATCAGGTAACTAGTAATAGATATTAAAAAGAGAAACAAAATGAATGTTTGGTAAGTGTTGTATTAAAAAAGATCAAACAATGCTGGCATGATGATGAACCTTGTATAAAAGAGGTTAACTTACAACAGTGTCCGATCAATTTTCTGTCAAACTACTATATAAGTGGAGAGTGTAAGATCACCTTACTAGGTGGTAGATCGTTAGCCCCAGAGCGGACAGGGTATTTCTCGTACAACACTGTATCGTGCCTTCGTCATCAACAACCTCATGCAAATTGTAATGGGTCGACCACGCTGAGCGCTAGTTTTTGTGTCCCCTTGAAAAGGTGACATATAGGTATTACTATGTCGGCGTCGGCGTCGGCGGCGTCGTCACTGTTACCATTAATAGAAAATTGGTTTCCGTGCAATAACTTGAGTTCCCTTTGGCCAATCAAACTCAAACTTCATACAATGCTTCCTTACCAAAAGTACTTGCTTGGAATTGCTTTTCAGAATCAAAGGTCAAAGGTCAAGGTCACTGTTACTATTAATAGAGAATCGGTTTCCGTGCAATAACTTGAGTTCCCCGTGGCCAATCAAACTCAAACTTCATACAGTGCTTCCTTACCAAAAGTACTTGCTTGGGATTGCTTTTCAGGTTCAAAGGCCAAGATCACTGCTACTATTAATAGAAAATTGGTTTCCGTGCAATAACTTGAGTTCCCTTTGGCCAATCAAACTCAATCTTCATACAGTGCTTCCTTACCAAAAGTGCTTGCTTGGGAAAAGGTCTTACTAAGCCATCACAAACCAGTATGGATAGCACTATGATGACATGTTCTGGGTAAGAAGTTCTGTACATAAATGTAGTTAAATGTTCTTGCAATCAATAAATGCTATCAACGACTTCACTCATCATGTCTACAAAACCTCTTAGATTCACCACTCCAATTGATGTGTGTACATAACGTCTTTAGAATTAGGACTAGGGTTAAATGTTAGTCATCAGATGAGTTGGCAACAGGTGAGAAATCTGAATACACAGTTCACCTGTATATATTCATAACGCTGGTTTAAGAATAATCACTGCAATAATAATTAATTCACAAAGGGTTTTGTGCAAAGATTGCATTTGATATCAATTTATTATTACTACTCAAATTTATTAAATGTTATGCATTTGTTTTTTTATAAATGTTCACCAAGGGAAATAAAATCAGATCCTGAAAATGTTTTTATTTTTGCTTAAAACCGATAGTTCTATATATTTCCATTTTTTTGTGTCGCCTTTTTCTGAAAAAGGCACCATATAGGTATTACCATCATTCGTGAGTTCATTCATTGTATGGGAATCCATCCGGCAAATCATACAAAGTATACTTGGAATAGATACAATGAATATCCAAGCTGTTTTAAAAAAATTCAAATCCTAGCTTGCTGTGCAGGCGACACATCCACTTCCGTGGAATTCTTGTTATTTCTTTAGAACATCAACAAGATTTACAATACTAGAATACACACCCCTCTCTCGTCAGTATATCCGTGTCCTTCACAGAATATTTCATCGTATTCAAAATTTGACGAAGAAATATTTCTACAATCGCGAATATCAATGAAAACTAAATTACTGCCGAAGTAGCACAGATGTTCATCCATCAAAATTAGTCTCGTACCCGATTTTCCACTTGGAAATGCTCGACGGCCCCCTCCGAAATAGGAGGAAAACAATTTCAAGAGCTTGTTAGTTTGAGCCCAGTGCGTTCAATGTGTTTTTCCCTTACTTGCCTATTCTGAAAGTGCATTGCACGAGTCGGAACTTTTCCGATAACTAATTGTAACAAAATGATGCAACGATTTTCAGAGAAAAACATTAATGATAATTACCACAATTAATGCATAATTGTACTGTATTAATTATGATCATGTGACCCAGTAAGATATCGAGGAGATGATCACGCGTGAGTCAGTCAATATACAGTATGCTGTTACATCGATCTGTTCAGCTAAAAAAAAGCTAAAAACGACGACGTTGACACATCAGTATCATATTTTTTTTAGGATTTAACACAAGGATATCAAAACGTCATCCAAACATCCCGAGAAATATTTCACAAATCAAGACAATTTTCTGAAACAACGACGGATGAGTTTGAAAGACATCATTGTCATATCCCTTGGTTTAATTGGACTTAACAACTCTGATGTACTGAATGGCTTAGATAACTGACGCCGTGCCCGGTAATGTGAATACAGGACAGTTTAACGGAGCTACATTACAGGGAGAAAATTAAAATATTTTTAAAACATACTTAAGAAACGTTTCTAAAACTGATAGCCATTTAAGAAGATCCGTTTTGAAGAGGAAATATTTACAATTGTTTTGACGATGAACCATGGTGTCCAGTCGTTTATCCGTGTTTTGGCTGATGTTTATATCGCCTTCGTTTCAATGTGTCATACACTACAATAATATACATGTATCCTACAATGATAGGACGCTGATGAACAATATGACTGCTCGGTCTGCGATAGAATGTTCAGTGAATTGTGCCAATCAAAATTGTGCGTCTTTCTTATTCGACACATCAACGAAAATATGTACAATTTACGGAAACGACAGCTATGGCGAGGTGCGAAATGTGACTGCAGAAACCAAAACATCCGTAATGACAAGATCAGGTCAGTGTTAATATATTGTAATTCGTTATTTAATTTTGTAGATTTTTGTAAATGTGATCAGAAATATTTCTCAACATTGATTTATTCATTTTATCGACACGATGGCGGCGTTATTATGCATATGCTTTTTAACTCGTTTAATTGATATTTCAACCACGTTAAAATGTAAAGTCTTGCGGAATCAAATAATTGGGTCCGTTAATAATTCATGACGACGTTAACAAATGACTGGGCCAATGGATAGCTATTTTATAGCGTCATCACACTGTAATGTCATACTTGGACATGTTTGCATGTCACCATTACACATGGCGAAGGGGTAACCAGTCCTGATGTATACCGCTTACTTCAAACCCGAATATTTTTGGGGGGTTTAACTTCCTCGCATTTGTCATGGTCATATGACGGACATCAAGGGGATATCAGCAGACAGGGTCATATGACGACGGGTGTCAAGGAGATACCAGAAAACAGGGTCATATGACGACGGGTTTCACAGGGACAACAACAGACAGGGTCATATGACGACGGATTTCATGGGGACAACAACAGACAGGGTCATATGACGACGGGTTTCATGGAGACAACAACAGACAGGGTCATATGACCACGGACATCAAGGACATACCAGCAGACAGGGTCATCAGTCGATAAGTTATTGGACTATGTATGAACATTCTTGGTGAGGTTCAATCCCTGTCCGAGGCGGTTTGAACTTGTCAGGAACGGACTGCTCTGTGCTGTCGCGACTGTAACCTTCGGAAAGACATTTGACACAAGTTGCTGTAGATAGTATACCATTTGCATCCTATTTATTGTTCAGTGATGTAGCCACCAACTACTACAAGGATTTTGTGATATATCAAATGGGTAGTTTGTTGCACTAAATAGCGCAGGTGTCGAGATGACAGTTTCTTCATACGTTCCTGAAATTAATCAATACTGTTATGGTCAAGTTGAATCAATTTGCACAATCCTGATGACGTACCACTACCAGGGGACAGTATACTAGCTGCAAACTGTTCGGACCTGTCCGTTTGGTTTGTTTTTGTTTAACGTCCTATTAACAGCCAGTGTCATTTAAGGACGTGCCAGGATTTGGAGGTGGAGGAAAGCCGGAGTACCCGGAGAAAAACCACCGGCCTACGGCCAGTACCTGGCAACTGCCCCACGTAGGTTTCGAACTCGCAACCCAGTGGTGGAGGGCTAGTGATAAAGTGTCGGGACGGGAACACTGATGTGTTTGGTTTTGATATGCGTAATATAAAATACGTTATTGTTTTGTAATCACACACGGAATAAAGTAAAAACAAAAACAAATACATGTATGTACAAGGAAGGCGCAGCTATCGCGCTCTAACGCGAACTTTTCTGGTGGCACAGTGGTAACACACTCGCCTTTCATCTAGGCGGCCGGGGTTCGATTCCCCGATCGGACGTGAATGGTTATAGGGTCACGGTTATAGGGTCACCTGTCCAACCACGTTGGTTTTCCTCGGGGTCTCCGGTTTCCTCCCACAGTAAGACCCATCTTCAACTCGGGTTAACAAGCGTGATTAATATAAGTTGATTTCGCAATTGTCGTAAAATAAGTAAAGTTGATATTTACATGTAGTTGTTTAGTTATCCCTTTAACGTAGGTTAACTAATGATGAAAGAGCTTCGGTTTGTTTGTTTACTGGGTTATTCGCCCCCTGAACATCCAGAGTCATTTTGAGGCGGGGGTCTACTTGTAGTAGTTGGTGACCACCTAACAGACGGAAAGTCCGTCGGATGCCGTTCAGAGCAATAGCTTAAATTATCGTGGTTAAGATACAATCACGACAGCTTACCGATAAATGCAAACCGACACGGATAGGGAGCGTCGAGCCACACACCTAGGATCTTCACTTGGAGGTTACGTGACCGGCGCTTTAACCGACTGAACTATCGCGGATAGGCTCACCTCAAAATGATGTCATGTGTTATGGTATCGGTCTTTTTACGAGTCCCATACGGCGAAACTGCAATACTGTTGACCTCACAAACGGAGGACAAACGCGATATTGAATTAACACAACTACAAATTAAACGTGACGTCCGAGTTAAGTATTTAATTTATTCAAACATGATTGAAAAAAAATTGCGACAGAAAAAGATGTATTAATCCAACAAAAACAATAGAAAACACCGACATAATAACAAACCATAATCTTAGTGGACATTGATAAAGTCAATTTATACATTATACCATTATGTACTGTGAACTTCCCTTTGTTTTAATGGGAAAATAAAAGTATGAATTAAAACTACAGATATCTAAGGATTATTGATAACTCCACAATGACCATACCTGGATCTTTTTAATAATATATTTGTTTTACATTTCACATTAAAAACTACAAACGAAGGCATCTTTGCAACCTGTGTAGCTTAATGATGTAGGCAGTGGATCGATCACCAATCTCGCCTTTAAACACGTGTACAAAACATATCTTATTCTATCTTTCACGTGCAATGCACAACTCCCTCTTCCTACGCGATGACGTCACATTTCATTTCGCTAATGACAAATCGTGATCGAAGCTGAAAAAAACAAATCTGTTTAATTGTAATATTGATTTCTTTCTGATGTTTGTTGACATAGGCAGTATTGGAAATTCCTTTGGGCTGTACTTTTGAAGTTTTTATGCTAGTATGAATATATTGAAAAATATTTCCCCCAGTGAATGCACGGGAACAGCTAGGATATAGTTTTTATCATAGTGTGATTATTACTGAGGACTTGTTAAGAATAAATGGATAACATCAGCTACTCAACCATTCAATTCATTGGCTAAAAGATCTGGAGTTATTGAAATTACTACGAGCGTTTCATTATTGATATTGACTATGTGCAGCTCCTTTTTGCGACAGTTTCTGCTGTCGAGATCTCCCCTAGCGGACATTATCGTCTGCTGTCGAGATCTCCCCTAGCGGACATTATCGTCTGCTGTCGAGATTTCCCCTAGCGGACATTATCGTCTGCTGTCGAGATTTCCCCTAGCGGACATTATCGTCTGCTGTCGACATCTCCCCTAGCGGACATTATCGTCTGCTGTCGAGATTTCCCCTAGCGGACATTATCGTCTGCTGTCGAGATTTCCCCTAGCGGACATTATCGTCTGCTGTCGACATCTCCCCTAGCGGACATTATCGTCTGCTGTCGACATCTACCCTAGCGGACATTATCGTCTGCTGTCGACATCTACCCTAGCGGACATTATCGTCTGCTGTCGAGATCTCCCCTAGCTGACATTATCGTCTGCTGTCGAGATTTCCCCTAGCGGACATTATCGTCTGCTGTCGAGATTTCCCCTAGCGGACATTATCGTCTGCTGTCGACATCTCCCCTAGCGGACATTATCGTCTGCTGTCGAGATCTCCCCTAGCGGACATTATCGTCTGCTGTCGAGATTTCCCCTAGCGGACATTATCGTCTGCTGTCGACATCTCCCCTAGCGGACATTATCGTCTGCTGTCGAGATCTCCCCTAGCGGACATTATCGTCTGCTGTCGACATCTTCCCTAGCGGACATTATCGTCTGCTGTCGAGATCTCCCCTAGCGGACATTATCGTCTGCTGTCGAGATCTCCCCTAGCGGACATTATCGTCTGCTGTCGAGATTTCCCCTAGCGGACATTATCGTCTGCTGTCGAGATCTCCCCTAGCGGACATTATCGTCTGCTGTCGAGATCTCCCCTAGCGGACATTATCGTCTGCTGTCGAGATCTCCCCTAGGGGACATTATAGATGTCGATCACTTCTCTGAAGTTCTGCCGTCTGCCACATTTTTCAAAATAATTAAATGTTTAGTTTCAAATGTTCAAACGACTTTTTGGTATTGATAATTGATTTCCGCTCATTGGTGCTTCTATTGCTTGATAATTTTCATTGGGAAATGTGGCAAAACTATTTTACTGGACATCTTTTATATCTGTTTGTGTCATATTATGCGGATACAATTTTCGACATTTGTCTACGAGCTAACCTACTGATTAAATAAAGCTTTATAATTAAAGTTAAATTTCAGTGTATAAACAACAAATTTGAAGCCGAATGTGGTCAATAGCTTGCTATATGTTTTATCTGTATTTCTCTGTTGACATTTTCCCCCTGTAAATTTGGGTTAAATTAACAAAATGCCAAATTCTCAAAAAGAAAATCTGGTAATTTTTCATCAAAAAATTTGTAGTTATGATATTTTCTGGTACGTCAAATTGTAGGATTTTTTTTACATTAATTACAGAGCCCCTTGTCGACTGTGGTGATTTATGCTGTACTGATTGCTCAGGTATCTACCGAATAACTCCAGTACAAGGAACATCCTTTGATGTGTACTGTGACACAGACAAAATCGGAGGTCCTTGGACCGTGAGTATATTAACATAATGCTACAAAGAAACAATCGGAGGTCCTTGGACCGTGAGTATATTTACATAATACGACGCAGAAACAATCGGGGGTCCTTGGACTGTAAGTATATTTACATACTGCGACACAGAAACAATCGGATGTCCTTTGACTGTAAGTATATTTACATCATACGACGCAGAAACAATCGGAGGTCGTTGGACTGTAAATATATTTACATAATGATACAAAGAAACAATCGGAGGTCCTTGGACTGTATCATATACAGAGGTTGTGGTACAGTCAGGTTCTTGGTCATACAACTATCCATTATCACAATATTCGTGACTGGTGTCGACTATTGACGGATAATTAATAACACAAGGTTTCGAGAGATGCAGGTTGATGAAGATCATTGGAAAGTTTTATGGTCACAATCATTGCCTTGATATGCCCAGTGGTTCCGTTGTTATCATATTTAACTTTATTTTTAGTATGGCGAGTGTCGTCGATTAAGTAGGAGACGCTTACTCGTCCGGAACACCTGGTCGTATCCTCCTGGTACTTTTCAATGATATCCATGCAAATCCTCTATTTTCTTTTCTTTTTTTCCCATGTTTAATTGATTTTGAGTTAGAATTATGGTTTCGTTTTTATGTCGGTATTGTTTTTAAAAGTAAGTAACATTTCAATATAAGAAAACATATTTTAGTTTTAACGTGTATTAGTTTCAAAGAAAATAATAATATATATAATATGCATATTTAACATGGTTTTTGAGTCGCGTCATTGGTTAAAATATATATCTAAATGATTCGATATATATTTTGAAGGTAATTCAACGACGGTTTGATGGTTCCGTCAACTTTTATCGAAACTGGGAAGACTACAAATGGGGATTTGGAAACCTCACTGGCGAATACTGGTTAGGTAAGCGGCGAACACTGGTTAGGTAAGCGACGAGTACCGGTTAGGTAAGCGGCGAATACTGGTTAGGTAAGCGGCGGATACTGGTTAGGTAAGCGACGAACACTGGTAAGGTAAGCGGCGAATACTGGTTAGGTAAGCGACGAACACTGGTAAGGTAAGCGGCGAATACTGGTTAGGTAAGCGGTGAATACTGGTTAGGTAAGCGGCGAATACTGGTTAGGTAAGCGACGAATACTGGTTAGGTAAGCGGCGAATACTGGTTAGGTAAGCGGCGAATACTGGTTAGGTAAGCGGCGAATACTGGTTAGGTAAGCGGCGGATACTGGTTAGGTAAGCGGCGAATACTGGTTAGGTAAGCGGCGAATACTGGTTAAGTAAGCGGCGAATACTGGTTAGGTAAGCGGTGAATACTGGTTAGGTAAGCGGCGAATACTGGTTAGGTAAGCGGCGAATACTGGTTAGGTAAGCGGCGGATACTGGTTAGGTAAGCGACGAATACTGGTTAGGTAAGCGGCGAATACTGGTTAGGTAAGCGGCGAATACTGGTTAAGTAAGCGGCGAATACTGGTTAGGTAAGCGGCGAATACTGGTTAGGTAAGCGGCGGATACTGGTTAGGTAAGCGGCGAATACTGGTTAGGTAAGCGGCGAATACTGGTTAAGTAAGCGGCGAATACTGGTTAGGTAAGCGGCGAATACTGGTTAGGTAAGCGGCGGATACTGGTTAGGTAAGCGGCGAATACTGGTTAGGTAAGCGGCGAATACTGGTTAAGTAAGCGGCGAATACTGGTTAAGTAAGCGGTGAATACTGGTTAGGTAAGCGGCGGATACTGGTTAGGTAAGCGGCGAGTACTGGCTAGGTAAGCGGCGAATACTGGTTAGGTAAGCGGCGGATACTGGTTAGGTAAGCGGTGAACACTGGTTAGGTAAGCTGAATGCACCAATGTCTCATTGAAATGTCTTTATGATAATGCTACAGTGCCGACGGCGTATACATGTTGTATACATGTATACAACTATTCGTCATACAATTGCACGATGGTATAGACATATCAATAATATCAATATATCAATTAAAAAAAAAACAAAAAAAAACCAACAACATCGCGTTCTAATAGTAATCGCTTACTATACCGACAGTTACATATATATAAAGTAAAGAGCCGGAGAAGATATAATTCTCCGGAATGCAATTTACTTATGTATTCACTTTGAATTTAAAAAAAGTTCAGACCTTTGGCGGGTGGAAACAGCTTAAAAATGCACCTTGTTTTTGTGGTCCATCGATCATTACTTTTGTTTGTCGGCGATGAAGCATCTTTTAATTTGTCCTTTCCAACAACTTTAGGCCTAGAGTATATTTATACTCTTCTCAGACTGGACCAAAGGCTTTTTGTGCACTTAGAAGGATGGGACGGAACTGTCAAAAACGCAGCTTATGAAAGGTTTTCAATCGGGGAAGAGACATTCTATTACAATCTAACTCTCGATGGCTTCTCTGGAGACGTGGGTATGTAGTTACATTGCTTAACGTGAATCAGCCAGATTCTGTACGCTTAAGTTTCATAAACGGGGATAATGTATCATTTTAATTAAATTGATGTCAATATCATATTACTTTAAATATATATGAAATCCATTTATATTTTAATTTCAAACAAGCGTAAGAAATCCCCATTGTTTCTTAAATAACGGACCCTGCATCCTAATATTGGGTTAATTTTTTTTTCTGTCGGATACCAAATTTTTCAGAAGACAAGTTTTCTCAACATCATCATCAAAATTTCTCAACATTCGACAGCGACAACGACGCATCCGAGGACCGTGTTTGCACTACGTTCGGAAAAGGAGGCTGGTGGTACAAAAATTGCTATGGTGTTAACCTAAACGGGATTTATACCAGAGATAACGGGACCGACGAGCGCACCTCCATGAATTGGCAATATTTCTACCCCGATAGACGCCAGACACCTTTGCGTAAATGTAGCATGATGATACAAAGGAGAAGGTTATGAAGTTATGGTGAACTGGTAATATTTCTACCCCACATTATGAATTAATGAAAAAAAGACACCATGGACAACAGGATAGATTGGATACATAACTACTTTATTTAAAAAACTGGCTGATCACGCATGTAAAATGCCGACAGAATTTCTCTGTAATAATCTTATCTGTGACTGTAGCTTGATAGCAAAAGGTTATGAATTCATGAAAAAAAAAATCAAAGATACTATAGTCAGCAGGTCAGAGTGGATACATTACTTATTTCTCTGTAATAATCTGATCTTATTTGTAATGAGTTTAAATATATAAGTGAATTCGTTTTCATTGAAGGCCTTGATCGAGTGAAAGAATGATTTAATAGTCAAATTATCCGTGAAATAAATAAAAAAAGCAGACCAATAGTTTTGTATCATGTTAGATGCTTGATACCAATTTGGACATTTCTCTGAAGTAAAACTCATATAATTACTCTTGTTGGATCGGATAGAAGCACGCGAGGGGGTGTTACTGTGGTAGATGACCGGAGTACCGCGAGGGGGTGTTACTGTGGGAGATGACCGGAGTACCGCGAGGGGGTGTTACTGTGGGAGATGACCGGAGTACCGCGAGGGGGTCTTACTGTTGGGGATGACCGGAGTACCGCGAGAGGGTCTTACTGTGGGAGATGACCGGAATACCGCGAGGGGGTCTTACTGTGGGAGATGACCGGAGTACCGCGAGGGGGTCTTACTGTGGGGGATGACCGGAGTACCGGGAGGGGGTCTTACTGTGGGGGATGACCGGAGTACCGCGAGGGGGGGTCTTACTGTGGGAGATGACCGGAGTACCGCGAGGGGGTCTTACTGTGGGAGATGACCGGAGCACCGCGAGGGGGTCTTACTGTGGGAGATGACCGGAGTACCGCGAGGGGATCTTACTGTGGGGGATGACCGGAGTACCGCGAGGGGGTCTTACTGTGGGGGATGACCGGAGTACCGCGAGGGGGGTCTTACTGTGGGAGATGACCGGAGTACCGCGAGGGGGTCTTACTGTGGGAGATGACCGGAGCACCGCGAGGGGGTGTTACTGTGGGAGATGACCGGAGTACCGCGAGGGGGTGTTACTGTGGGAGATGACCGGAGTACCGCGAGGGGGTCTTACTGTGGGAGATGACCGGAGTACCCAGACCCGCTCCCCCATTAATGACGTGTTACAATTTGAATAGGATAAGACACTATTTGGACCGGGACCGTTTCTAAAATGTTCATAACCCAATGTAGAACAGACGGCTCCAAAACAGAGGGCTTCTCTCTGTTGTAGGCGATAAACCAGTAACTAAGGAACAACTGGTTATCATTATATCATTGTAAGACCACGTGTTACATCTTCTATGGTAAGACAATATACTACATATACATAAAGTAACTGTAGTATTGTAAAAATATTGTAATGAAAAATATATTTGTGTAAACGAAAATCATAATTTATCAGTTGTGCGTCATTCATGACTGCCCAATTAAACATTCCGTCGCAAACCACATTCTGATTTGTGATGTATCTTTATATAAAGTCTTGTAAAACATAATACACACAGATTAAGATGTACTTCCCTTCATCATACAAAGGTCCATTATTTACAATTCTCTCAATGCACATGCTGGAAAACTGCATAAGGCGGAACATTTAACGTATTTATCAAGCAGAGACGATGAAGACCATTGATGAATTGTTGAAGTTTTATATTTTTTATTCGGCCATACAATTAACAATGAAAGAAATAAAAATAAACATTTGAAATAAAACACTACAAACAAAGAGAAATCAACATTTAAGTCCAGAAGACCAAGTTATGTGATTGTTTAATTTGAATAATTATCTTATGACACATTACAAAAATATCAAAGCTTGAATAAGAAAAATATTAACATGTTTACGACAAATGTTCTCGGGACTAAACCACCGTCATAATACTATCTTCAATTTCGGGACCACACGACTGATCATCGTCATATCAACTACATTTTGTATCTTAGATTTAGCTCTCCGATTCTGTAAACTTTCAACTGGTGCATACTATTTAAGATGTAACACGACACGATTGGTTGATTTTTGGCAGGATAGCAACGATGTACCGTTTCTTATTTGCAATTGTTCATAACATATTTCGATAATGACGTCATGGACTAAAGTGTAACACTGAAAGGTCAATGCAAACGTAAACACCTCGAATAAAACGCACAAAACAACCAATCAGCTTCGTTCGTTCTACTTATATAACCTAATGGTCGTTTTCCTCTGTTATATGATCAATATTAAGGTCTTCCATTTTGTAAACACACAATTGAGGTATACTCTTCCCACCATAGCTCTAACAGCATACATGTGTTTTAATGTGTTACGTATATAATGAAAATGGATTCTTTGCCCATTTCGTCAAGTCCATGGATGGCAGCTTACTGCATTCTTGTCTATTATTTCTGTTTGGAGAAAAGGAAAATGCTGTTATTTTTAACATTACATAATATGTATACTGAAATTGTTTCCAAATTACACAATTCTAAGAACAGGTGAAATGATTGTCTTACCATTTAAATGTGTATGATTCAACATTATACTCTCATATTTTTAGTACAATTTGTATGTTGAACAATTACTACATATTAAAATGACTTATCAGCTGTTTAATGTACATACGTTTTAGTTTTCATTCGAAAAGAATCCTGTTGTGTTTTGCCCAAGTTGAGATTCGTGCATAATATAGACGACAATGTCATTTTCTTGATTTCATTAAGTTGAGCTACAAAATAAGACAAAAAACAGTTAGGTCCTTAACTTAAAATAGATACGACATAAACCTTAAGGTAGTATAGCACATAAATATACATATAAGCTATGCATGTCACAAATCAAATAAAGTTTGGTTTGGTTCGGTTTATTTTGTGTAACTTCCTATTAACAGTCGGAGTCATTTAAAGCTGACAGTGCAAGTTAAAAAGCATCCAATTGAGATTAAAAAAAATACATGTAAGATTTCCAAAAATCCTTTCCGAGATATTCCTCAGTTATGGTAGTGTCGTATCTAAGGACGGGCAGACATTTTTCTTTTTTGTTATGCGTGGATACAACCATGCCGCCGCTGCTATAAAAAGAAGGTGCTTCGTCACACTCGAGCCAGGTTAGGATTCATTCGGACTCGGGGAGTCGTCTCAAAAATTACCCATAAGTTCTCCAACCGACTCCCTTCTCTTCTTTCCCACTCTTTCCTTTTACTTCATACTGTACCCACTCTACTCAATTTCCTATCTGTTCTCGTCAGCTGAAATGCCGTAAAGCCGTTATAGCGGACGTAAAACCCATAAATAAATAAATAAATAAATAGTCACACTCGCATTCACTCTAACCTCAGGTGTTCACGGTGACACACCTGTACCACCTACACTATATCTGTACACCACATCACCTACAACTGTATTCGCGAATGTCACCAAACGGAAGAAGCACTTACCTGTAACCTGAGCAGAAAGATGGTCAGTATCTCTCAATTATCTTTCAAATCTTGTTCAAAATAAAGTCTCCAAATAAATGCTGGAAAATGCATAACGAGTTAATCCCAAATACTCTATCCATTTTCTCACGTGTTTTTCGTGGGTGCAGCCATTTTGATAACTAAACAGTCCGAGGAGTTCCGATTTTTACTCGCGTCTACACGATCACTTGGAACTCCTCGGATGTATTCCTATTGTCTGCACTACACTAGGGCCGTTGTAGTGTAGTAGTGCGGTTTTATCACGCTTTAATTGCGTTATGACATGTGCACAAACGGTTCGTATCCACGCATAACAAAAAAGAAAATTGTCTGCCCGTCCTTAGAGACACTACCATAACTGGGGAATGTCTCGGAAACGATTTTTGGAAATCTGCACGCGTATTATGTTTTTAATCTCAATTGGATGCTTTTTAACTTGCACTGCCAGCTTTAAGGACGTGCCAGGTTTTGGAGGTGGAGGAAAGCCGAAGACCCCGGAGAAAAATCACCGGCCTACGGTCAGTACCAGACAACTGCCCCACGTGGGTTTCGAACTCACGACCCAGAGGTGGAGGGCTAGTGATAAAGTGTCTGAACACCATACCCACTCGGCCACTGCGGGTCCTTCATACATACCTTCTAAAAATCCGGTATGTGGCGCATCATTTTCATACCAGAATCTATCGCCCTTTTGTAAATCTCGAAACTGTCGGGAAATGATACAAGCAAATGTTGGACCGACTAGGCCACCCGGTAGCTGTTCTTCGGACAGGCCTCCACTATAGAGATCGATATCGTTGGGAGAGCTGAAACAAGCATATCTATATGTAACAATCTAGTTGGATTTTAATCTAGGAATATATACATAAAATAATATTTTGATATATAATATTAGTTAAAACTACATAACGTTATAAAAGCTTTTCTTTTAGGTAGATTCATTCAATTTCGTTGGTTTTTATATATAAGTTTAGAAGATAACAATACTCTGCTCAGTTTTCTGCAAAGACCTTTGCCGTTTTCAACTGATTATTCATGTCTTAATAATCAATAACAGTGACCTCCAACAAAAAATAATAATACAGAATCTGTACCTGTAAAGACTAGAGATTTTTTTTCTGGCATTTCGTGAATGGTCCACCAGCCCTCCTTTGCGATAACCAAAGTGTTCGACAGGGTTAAGGCCACACCATAACCTCCAGGCATTGTATGAAGGTAAGCCATGGTCACGACCTCGTTGCATGTTCAAAGCAGCCAGGTCAAGGCTGTCGTTTTTTGAGTCTAAAAATAGAAAGTTTCTCACACTGCTCTGAATTGATTTGTCCTCTTTGTTCTGAGCATGAGTGACTTGCCATCGTCCTAACCATTCTGGGCCATTTTTCTCAAACATGATATCTGGTTTAAAATATTGATTTTCTAAATTCATTATTTCTTTCTTTTTATATCTTTTATTGACTAACATCATCTGATCTGGTATCTGTGAGTGTCCGTATCTGAAAGCTGCCCCTGCAAATGCGTTCGTAATAGTGGCATCTATAGTGTCATTGTAAACCGATCTAAATCCACTCGGAGATGGTGTCAGTTCATATAAGTCCATGAGCTCTGGCCCAATCACTCTAGGAAGGTACTCGCTATAGGTTATATGTTGGAGTAATGCACCAACAATTTTTCGCGCCTCTTGGAAAATCTGTTCATCAGTCCATGTATGGTTCAACAGCTTGAGGGAATCCGCTATCCGGTTATGTTCTCTCAGGAAAGCAATGTGCAATGTAGTTAAAGTTGGCACTTCCGAATTCCTTTCATCACCTGTGAATCAATTTTGCAAAAATAATCATACATCAGAATTTCCCACTAAGTTATTAAAATGTCCATATGTTTGATAGTTTTCTGATGTAAACCTAGCATTTATAGATAGTATAGATCATACCATAAACGCTAGTACCTGTTTGATCATTAAGGAGTGGTAATTGTAACCATAAGGTGGACGATGATATCACAATCAAATGGTACTTCATCAAATAGATCATAGCGACAATAATTAACTATTTCATTTACATTAAGCTGCAATGAAACAGTTGATATGACATAGTCTATATGAAAAATACCGCTAGTTTTAGCACGCAGTGTGACTGCATGTTATGATGTCATTCATATCGAGTGTAAAATCAACATCAATATTTAGTATTTAACATTTTGATATAAAATATTTTAAGAAAATTCTAAAAAAAATCCATTTTGATATCAAAATAGAATATTCGGTAATCATGCAAACTTAACATACTTTATAATTTCTTTACTGTTTTTTCAACAGAATTCTTAAAATCTGCCAGCTATTTAACAGCAATTACTAAAATGATATTTTCACTACGATATTTACATTTGTAGTTTGTACATACTTCAATAAAACACCCTCCCACTTTGACCCCAAATTTTCTATGAGCCAACATAAAAAATGATGTTTTGAACATAATACAATATGCAGCTGATCTTAAAGTATCTTCCTGTAAAATATTAACCTTATAATTGATTAGCCACAGAAAAACCCACATTGACACCCCTCCTTTATCATTTCATTTCTCACGTGTTTTGAAAATTTTATATACAGGGTATATCGTGGCACCGTTCTACCGAACCCCTCCTACAAATCATGTCTGAGCTGATTCAGACAATACACTTTTAATGATACTTAGATCTTTATACTACTGACATACGTCTCTTGCTACAGCATTTCCTAAACGTGTCACACTGGCTATTTTCAATTCATTGTTTTACTGCGCGCGGCATGTATATAAGCAAGATTATTCATTCTAAAATTCGCTTTACAGTTTACTAAACTAGTGTATATGTACCTCTTTAAAAGTTCAGAGTTCAATTCAAAGATTGTACAACTGAGAATATTATCTTAAGGTATTAATTATATATCAATATTGATTCGCTGGGAATATTTCAAACTTCACACAAGAGGATAATATTGGTTTCTTGATGAGAACTGTATTTCATAATTGTTACAATGTTACATTTGTTGGAGATGACATTTTCAAAGAACCAGAGCCTAACATAATTTTATTGATATTAATACGTAATTAACTACCGTGTAAAAATAGAGATGTGACGAGAAATGCATATCTATCACGTGCTAAATAATAAAGTGTACGTAAAAATCACACATTTTGTAAAGATTTGACATCAATATTACCTAGTTTCGAATGATGAAAGTTTTCCCCATGAGAAACATTACACCATTATTGACTTTGAATTAGGTAAACGCCAAGAATTATCAACCCGCGAATTCGTATAATTACCGAGGCTAACGACATTAAAAGTAATGTTAACTTCACGTACATCACTGCATGGTGATAATTCGGTATTGAAGAAATGAATATGGGTCTGTTTTATCTTATTACAATCCAGATTATTTATAGTCATATACATTTTTAATGAAATAATTTACTAATTATAATCTACAATATAATACAATACCTGCGTCAAAACAATGTGTTCCAGGAGTATTAGGTAGTATGCAAGTATCATTTCTGTACGACGGGAGTAAATCGCCTTGGTCTGATATGCGCATGCGTCCTGCAAAAGGAGGAAATGGTCATAAATGATGATAAAATCGCATAGAAAATGCAAAATAAAGCATTCAGAAAAAATGTTAAATTAAAAATGAATGGCCATAACATCACAGGCAAAAACACAATATCCCGGGTATGATACCATGTTATCGGTAAGGATCAGCCCAATTTTCACTGAATTTCCTTCCTTAGGTGTTTTATTGTCGAAAAAGTAAATAAACGATTTCAAGTAGTCAATAGAGTGGAGTAGAGTTCATGCAAATGTCATTTATGAAACTAATATTGATATGAATTTCATATTCATTGCATATATACTAGTGACAATACTTATAATCGGACATCCATTCGTTAGTTATGTTTGCCTTTCAGACATTATTTAAAATTATTTACGTTACACAATACTATACCTCCTGATTTCTCCCTCAGTCGATCTTGTGTCTCCAAGGTAGACCCGTACACATTGGACGCATCAATGTATGAAGTCAGCTGATTTATTTGTTGACGATAGTCTGAATAATTGAAAGAGTACGTAAATTTATACATTCATATACTTCCCGCTAATCAACAAATTAGTTCATTAAAATTACCAAGACACATACTTTCATAATATCATAAAAATGAATACGTATACATGAGCTGAAATATTAGACTTTCAACCGTCGACATGGGTTATCTACTGACCTGCTTACTGCAAATCACTTCAGATTTCGCGATTACGTGATTTCGCGAACACTGATATAAAATTACTTTAAACTCGCGAATGATGAGTTATAAGTCATGCACTCTGCAAGGCCCCTTTATTGGTACACTAACCGATAGGTTGGTCGGCATCCAGAGGTGTTATTTTCACACAAATAATAGCGAAAGATTTGAATTCGCGAAATACTCTCCTCGCGTGTTAACGCGAAAATAGACTCAACTCGTAATATAAGTGATTTACAGTAATCAAAGTGAAACAAAGAAAACAAATAACATACTGCATAACATAATTATTCGTTGTGTGAAAGGAACTAAGGAAAGGAATAGGACGAAAATAGTCGAAATATATATTATAAGGTATAGAATTTCAGATATCAAGACGAATAAAGAAGTTTAAAGGAAATGATCTTGAATTTTATTTTTGGATTAACAGTTAAACAATATCAAGAACATGTATATATTGAACAGCTAAAGATCACTTTTCATTAATATATAATTTACTTTTCTTTATGTAATGGCTTCTCAACATACTCTCTGACCTTACCAGGATCACAACCGTTGTTAACTGCAGCTGCCGACCGGGTGAAGCTCATACAGGTTTCGGCAAATCTCTCATCGTTATCGGGAACCTCTATTGGGAAACAGGCACTAAGAAGGAACACAACATTACTCATCAGTTTCGGCGTTTTTTTCATTTACTTATTTTTATTTTGTATTTCTATTTTATTAGACGAATTTATTGCATAAGCTGATTTTGACTGACGTTGAAATTCATTCTTTAACATTTCAATAAAATCAGTATAAGATTGTACATGACGTTGATCAAGACAACCAATCCCTTATACCAAATATATATTTGTTGTAAACTTTAGTTTTACTATTTTATCAATTGTTTCAAGAGTAAAATAACAAATACATGTAATTACAGTCATAGAAATTACAGTATTTGTTTTAAATCAACGACATATGTATGCGTTCTAATAATATTTTATTTTAATATTTTAAAGGCTAGAAGGACTGGATATATATTATAACACACTTTTGACGTACCTTGACTGCTCAGCGTTGTTATTTATACAGCAGTCAATTGGATTGTTGTTCTGGTCTGACGAAAGAAATAAATATCATTTAAACGCAGATATTGTGGCCCTAAAATTTAATGGCTTACCGAATTTAAACAGGTTTGGCAAAATGATTAAAATGGAAAATTGTTTTGACTATTGAAATGAATATTAAGCTCAATAGCTGAAATTAAATCGCTCGAATATTTGTTTGTTTACAGTATATTTTTCATACGGTAACATGCTTTCATATTTCCTGTCGGTATCACAAATGTACTAGACAGGATATAAAAATCCTATAATCATACAATCACATTCCTCTTACCTTTCATAGAAGGAGTACTTGTGATATCATGGTCAAGAAATTGACCAAAGGACATGTACATGACTGTAAATGTGGCACTACTCTTTGACTTCCCTGTGCTGTGTAGCGTGTTACTGATCACACGTGCACTGGGAAGAGGCGAGCCGTTTTCTGCTCGGACACGAGGTGAATCAATGCCTGGAAGAAATATATCACAGTGTCAAAGTAAGTAATATATTACCCATATGTTTTTGAAAATAAAGACCAAACATCAAAATATACTCATCTTTAAGATCTTCCCACCATGCAACGTCATTTTTCTAATTGAGACACAACTTTCTAAATATGCATGTATTCAAGCTAATTTTGAAACAATAGACAGAGACACTGCGTTTGATGAAGCAATTTAAGATCTGAGAGATCGTTACTGATTGAAACCACAATTCAGTACATCATCCAACTGAGAAAGCTGAGATACTTAATAATTATTTTACTTCTATCGCAAACTCTTCTGATAATCTGCAAAATCTTGATACTTCCAGTAATGATGAAAATCACACACCTTTTATACTTGATAATATATATGTATCAGAACAGGATGTGGAAGATCAAGTAACTTTGTTAAATGTAAATAAACCATCTGGTCCAGATGGAATTATACCAAAGGTTGTGAAAAATCTCAAGTCAAGTATTATCCTACCTTTACAATTACTTATTAATAAAACCTTACAGACTGGGGAAATACCAGATAACTGGAAAATGGCAAATGTTAATGCAATTTATAAGGGTAATGGCGCCCGAAATGAACCAACTAATTATAGACCAATATCAATTACCAATTGCTTTAGTAAAACAACATAATATCATTTCAAATCATCAATCTGGCTTTACACCAAAAGATTCTACTGTAAATCAACTGTTGTCTATTTATCATACTATCACTAGTAATTTAGATATAGGAAATGAGTTACAATTTCTATTTTGTGATATAAGCAAAGCATTTGATAGAGTTTGGCATGAGGGGCTATTGTATAAACTAAAAAAATGTGGAATTACAGGGAAATTATTGGAATGGTTTCGGAATTATTTAAAGGATAGAAAACAAAGAGTCATTACTGAAGGACATTACTCTTCTTTCCGTACTGTCAATGCAGGGGTTCCTCAGGGTTCAGTACTGGGTCCTCTGTTATTTCTTATTTATATAAATGACATAACTAATGATGTTAATAATTCTATAAAACTGTTTGCAGATGATACATCATTATTTGCCATTATTGATAATAAAATTATTGCTACTGACTTACTAAATGAAGATCTACAAACTATCAATATTTGGGCAAAACAATGGGATGTTATATTTAACCCCTCAAAAACTAAATCAGTTTTATTTACCAGAAAAAGAAATACTACACACTTACCACTATTTTTTGCTGACACAGCAATAGAAAATAATGACTCACATAGTCACCTTGGTGTTTTATTTTCAGCTGATGGTACATGAAATAATCATATTCACAATATCTACCAAAAAGCCTGTAAACGTCTTAATATTTTGAAATATCTTAAATATAAAATTGATAGAAGTTCACTTACTACTATTTTTACTGCTTTTATTAGGCCTATACTTGATTATGCTGATGTGATCTGGGATAATTGCTCTCAGCAATGTAAAAATTTATTAGAATCTATTCAAATTGAAGCTGCTCGTATTATATCTGGCCTACGTAGGGGAACCTCACATGGAAAATTGTATAATGAGCTAGGATGGGAAACATTGGAGTCCAGACGGAAGAAACATAAATATCTGCTGATGTACAAAATAATACACAATGATACACCTTCCTATCTTACTGAGATTGTAAACGTTTTTAAAAATAATATTGATGAACAGAACTACCCTTTAAGAACCATCAGGGCTTTCAACCCACCACTATGTCACTCTGAAAATTATTTTCATAGTTTTTTCCCCTCCATGGTACGAGAGTTTAATGACCTTGATTTTGATACATTAAATGCACCAACCATTACAAAATTTCGAAACTTGATATCAGCGGGTAATGAGAAATGTAGCAAGCCAATTAAATTATGATCTTTATAAAGACCACCTGATAGAATCGCCTGTTTGTAGTTGTGGATATGGACTTGAAACTTCATATCATTTTTTCTTTTTATGCCCTAACTATATTGTGCATAGAGATACTCTAATAAATTCTCTACATAAGCAGGAATATTTTCATATTGACATACTCCTAAATGGCTCTGACAGTTACAGTGATGATATAAACACTCATATCTTTGATAATGTAATTAGATATATTAAAAACACAAATAGACTATTACATTAGTCATTAAGTCAAAAGTCGGGGTCTGATTCAAGTCTTAGTACTGGAAGTCTATTATATGTCTATTAGTTGGTCCTAATGGTAAAGGACAACCTAAACCATTGTAACGTAGGAATTAGTGGTTCATTAGTACATTTATATTTTTTATCAAATTTTTGATCAAATTAAGATCTTAGTAAAAAAATTATTTGTCATTTATCCTTGTATATAGTTGAGATATTATGAACATCTTAAAAATTTTGTTCATGTCTGTGCAGTTTTGCGCAAGAATCTGTGTAGGTGACCCTGTTTTGGATGAGTAATACTAAACCATTTAATACTCTGAGTTTATAATTACCGTCATTATTCTAAGTTGGAAAGAAAAAGTTAAAAACACATTTATGTGCATAGTGTCTGCCTGGGTTGGGGGGCAGGTGTGTGAGTGGATGGCTACTGGGTGTAAGCACCTCATAGACATTTTTGTCGGAAACTCTTGGTTTGACTAGGCACCTACCTCCCACCAGGCAGATAACATGCAATATCAAACAAATCTATAAATTCTAATCATAATAGTAATGGAAAACCCACTGTTTATATACATAGAATATTTGAATTTCTTTCCCCTGTACATATACATGTATAACATGTGCGAGTGTGTGTGTGTGTGTGTGTGTAATACTATATATTACTCTACATTGTATGCTATTAATACCGGATGTTTTTATTTTGTTAATATTATTATAATACGGAGAGAACTTGAAATAGGCTTAAGCCTGATGTTCAATCCAATTGTTTTTTTAAAAACAATAAAATTTGTTGAAATGAAATGAAACCACAATTCTCCACAACTAACAGAAAGCATCTTAAAACTTAGAAATGCCCGTCACTGTCAAATACAGGAATTGGCACTAACTGTAGCCCGGCAGCCCTGGCTTCTGGAATCTGGTCAGGCTGCCAGAATGTCCAGACCAGCAACCTTTTTGGGCTGCCAACATTTTCAACCAATTGTAAGGTGATTATCTTAAGTTTTCTTCGTTTGCTTAAAAATTTGAATTCCCAAACGTTTTAGAAAACTCCATCGTGTAAGATCGAATAAGGTATGCTCAGAATGAACCAGAATGGAGCAAATTCCGTCTAAAAATACTCTGCGTACTCCAATTACTGTTATGATGTATGTTACTGTTTTGTAGTATATGGGAAATAACTAAAAGTTATCAATCAATTTACTGAGCAGTATGATTTGTCTCCCTTGTGTTGAGAGAATAATTTAACTTTTGGCAAAAATTCATGATTTCAGTCTCTCACTGTCACAACATAATAACTCAAGAGTAACTCCATATTCCATCAGGGCTAATAGGGTTAATATTAGCTTCATACCCTGTTTCGTACCTGTTCTAAAACCAATTAACGTTAAACAAATTTTAATTTGAAATGAGTTTTTTTAAATGAGTGTACAATTTCACTTACCATCATCATAATCTGGAGGCAATGATCTCCGATGTGGCCTGAATGAAGATCCATAAAATGGATTAAGGATATTGTTACATGTCCCATTGGCAGACCTGTATTTCTCAAGCACACTGCAGGCCATTGACATAGGCGAAGGTGTACATTTTGAAGAAATTTGTGACCGCCATGTTCGCAGTAGCTCTTCATCTGTTGTAATTGTTTCTGGACCAGCGGTTCCTGATCTAAAATTGAAAAAAACCCATCAACAACACTATAAGTTCTGTTTTGTCCTATTAGATGGAAACCTATGATTATGAATTATATATGAGAGTCAACCGTTTCCTCCAAACTTTAAGTCCTATGGTCAGATATTGGTTATGATACTTTTGACATGGGAATTTGGCTGGGATTTGGAATGGTTCATATTCAAGTCAATCGATCAAGTAATGATTGTAGTTTAGAGACGATTACAAATAACAATAATTCAGGCTTCAGGCTTGGGTCCAGATATAAGTAAGACTGCAGCTTGTAGTAAATATAACAGAAACACATATTTAAATGGATGGAATTAAAATGCTTGTGTTAATATTTTTATTCTTATGCATAACTGTCGGAAATTGTACTGATATTCGCTTTGTAGTATTGCCAGACCTCCGAAGGTGAGTTTTATATCTTTTCTTTTTTAAATTTTTAAATTTAAATATAACCATTTTATAATTAGTAGTTAACTACTTGTTGATGTTTTTTTTATCATATCTGTGACCTACTTGTTATTTATTTTGTATCATATCTGATATCTATTGGCTATTGTTGTTATTTATTACAGATATTTATCATTTCTCTCGACCATTTATTTTGTTACTATATACTCATACGTCACTGTGCCATGTGTACTGCCGCTATAATGCTTACCTGTATAGACATTGTATATGTGGCAAAAGTGACATGGCAGGTATGACTAATTACACCCGTAGGACAAATTCTTCTCTAAATGATCTAATATTTACCTGTAAGGTAAGATACCACCAGCGATGCATGTACATTGTGTTCTCACGAACAATGATAATATTTTGTTTATGTTTACAACAAATGTACACAATACGACAAACCTGAAGCGAATGGATATTTTCATAAACCGATTTTAATAAAATGTGACTCTATATGATTATGTTACTATTGATTCAACGCATGTCTTATCCATAACATATTCGCGTTATAGGGGCAACTTACACTTTCATTTAATGATTTTTAAAAACAGGCTAAAGCGAAGCAAATTATTTTTGATAGAGGTTGACTATTAAAAGGTCAGATGAGTTGTTGTCAACATCAGTCACTTAAGAAATGAAATGAATTTTAAGATGTATATAACCGCAATAAATCTGTTTGAAAATATCTGTATACTTTAGTATCAAGGCAAAATATGTAACATATATAACGGTCTTTTTTTAATATTTTGAATTTGCAGTTTTAAGTTCACAATTTTTGTCTGTGAAACCTGATACAATTTAATGCTATATCTAACCTCTATAACCCAACCATATTTAATAACTGATATTATTTCACGAAAACTCTAAAGAAAATTGATATGGATACCGATCTTATAATTCTTCCAAAATACCTTAACGGTGAATTTGTACGATATCTAGAAAATCTAAAATTGTTCGATTTATCAATACCATCGTCAATTTCATAAAAAATAAGAGTGGGATGCTCATAGAAATACCAATTATTATGTTTACAATGTTTATATACTTTTATGTTATTCGACTTCTGAACATTAGTAACTTACTCCAAACCATTGTGAATCTTAATACACTGTAGGAAATATACCGCCAAGTTAGTTTCCAAATGATTTTCATCTGAATACATTTCAAACATTAAAGAGAAAAGCACTTAACTCAACAACCTTCTTTTCATTTTTGTTTCCAATTTTCACAAATTAATTTTTATTTCACTAATAATCTTAACACGACTTTCAAACCAGCAGTCGACATTTGACTTAGCTTAGTCAATTTACTCACAACGCATTAAACTTGCGCAATGCTGAAATGGAGAGAGCGGCGTTTTGGTTGGCTTGTGGAACAAGACCTGTGTGGCGGCTGGCGGAGAAGAGAGAATGCTGCCATAAAGTACATCCATTTGTCATGACTGCTTTATCAGCTGTTTTTTCATCAGTACCACCTAAATGTAATCCAATTAAAATGTGCTTAAAATATAGTCAATAGGTCGCAAACACCTTTCTATCGAGCCTATCAACAAAATATTAAAAATTTGTTGATTGATATATCTATTACTATTTTGTTGAATTTCGTTGATAATTTTGAAGCATGAATATTTTCATCCTTTCTTGTCTCTAATTCTTCAATAGTCACAACCTCACGAATGCGTTATTTCACTTTGTTTCGTTTTTATAATACAATGTCTAATACAATGCTATTCGATCGGAATATTTATTAAACAGGAGTTGTCTCTAAAATATAACAAAAATAAAGATTAAAGAATGTGCAATTTATATTCCTGAATTTCTCCAAATCGTGGCTTAATGTGAAATGATAAAACCTTCAACTTTTTTGTGGCTAAAGTAATGTCAAATGATAAAACCTTAAACATTTTTTGTGGCTAAAGTACTATTTTCAGATTTTTGTTTTGTTTTGTTTTCTGAAAAATAATATTTCAGAAAACGGAGTATACCGGCAAAATAACAAAATCGTAGTTCTAACTGAAAAAAGAGGTTGATTATTCTAGATTAAGTCTGTATATCATTTTTAACATATATTTCGTATCCAGTTTGAACTATACCAACCAACGCATTGTAAATGCTGAAAGTGTTTTTTTGTTTATATCAAAAACAATATGTCAGAGTTAAATGACCAATACTCATGCTTCAAATAGGGTAACCGGTTTTCGAAAAAAGGACCACCATCTCAAGCACTTGAGGATTTGCAGGTGTTGTTTCTCAGGAAGGGAAATATGTTGATAAAACTAATATCTTATAGTCCTGTTTCTTTTGACTGTGGTGTGGCGCTGTTCTAACATCAGCTAGTACATACTGTATAGTTATTAAATTTCACGGGACTGATATTTTCGGTTGTTCCAGTGGACCTAGTTTGCAGATATTAAATTTTATGCATCCATGCCTTGTAAATAGTATGCAGTATACATTTCAATGTGTATATAAAATATATTCGTATTTCCTTCATTAACCGAGGATATAGCGAAAGTTAATCCCTTTCTATCATGACTAAACATGACTAAACATAAAGTACCGTAACTTCGAATGTTAATCAAATAAACGAGATACACTAAAGTTAACAGTCAGGAAAATTAAGTGTTTTCACCACGGATTGATGTGAACAAGTTAAATTGAGTTACGATACATAATAGTTATACATACGTATGGCATTACGTACATGTGCCGTAAAGGTCCAAATGTGCCTCGTATCAGATATATTGAGTGCCGACGGGAATACATATGCTAATTAACCTAAGGAAAATTTCACATGTAACACACAGTTGTGTAGATTGTAATAACTAATGTCCGAAAAACAACCTACAATCACTTTTGATAGCATACTGATTTTCAGTTTTGCTGGAAAAAACATTTCCTTCACACCGGTCGATGCGTATGAAGTTAATGTAATATCAAATCTTGTACTTTGAACATTTTCATTTAGTTATGTTATATTCATAATGATTATGATATATGCTTTATCATAAGTATCCCCAAGCATACATGTTCAAATATAAACATAAATGACAGAAAACAAAATATGGGATATATGAGAAAACATAATACATCCTACCACAAATTATAATATACTGCACAAAATATTAAATACGGTGCAATAAATCGTACCGCAAAAAATACTATATACCTCACAATCAATCATACCGCACAACATAATATAAACCGCTCAATCAACCATACCGCACAACATAATATAAACCACTCAATCAACCATACCGCACAATATACTATAAATCGCATAATCAATCTCCTAATGTGTACATTAAAAAAAACCTTTTCTTACCAACTGTTCCGGATTGTGCTGTCTCACTCATGAGAATAGCATCATTGACGGACTGAATTACCATTTCTGTTAGATTTTCCATCTGTGTGCTTATCGTTCGAGCCAATGTCAGAACGAACAATAAACGCAATAATTCCATGTCTCTCGAATCTGAAAAAGATAGATTAGATATAAATTAAATAACATTCTTATAACCTACTTTAGCTAAGAAACTGTTTTTTTTCATTTATGTGTTATTGTACTTAAAATGAAATTTACAAAACCGCTTTTTAAATCGATATCCAGATAAATCTATTGTAGGAATACTGATTCGCGTAAATTTGAAGTTAATTTCACTCCAAAGTTTTAGATTTAGATCACTGAGGCAAACAGTTTTAGTGATAATACGTGATGTGTTTACCTACCTTGATTATATTTGCTTAATATGTAACTTTGGTTCGAAGTTTTAAGAACAATGCATTATTAACCCCCCCCCCCCCCCCAAAAAAAAACCCCCAAAAAACCCCCCAAAATCACAAGAAACAAACTAACAAAAAAACATTGTCATAAGAACAATTTAATATTAAATTGAAACAACCCCGAGTCAGTTAAGTACACTTAAATTAGATTTAGATTTCTTCAAAAATAAAATATTATATTCTTAAATGAGCAAAAAACATTGTTATAAAATTTCTCTTTTTAGCAATAACAAGTTATTTTACAAGGACAATCAATAATTCTGACATAATAAAACAGTAATTCTAACTCAGATCTGATGAAACGAGGGAAAATATGAAAAAAAATAAAGATTTGCATGGAGACAATTGAAAAAGTACAGGAAGAATAAGACGTTTTGTTCCGGAGGGGTTAGCGTCTTTCGCTTCATTGACGACATCCGCCATACAAATATATACATATACACTGTATAGGTCAAATACCAGTTACGTCAAAGTCTCAAAATGAAACTAGGATGGTGATCATTGTGTATCAACAAAATATAAGGTTTAATCAGACAAAAACTCAAATTATCTCTGAAAGAAAACATTGTCAAGTTTCATTAATCAACTGTTTGATGCCGAAGCAGTTTTGGGAACAATACCATAAACAATTGCCATGTAATACTAAGTGATAATAATTGTGTTATGAAACCAGTTTGCGAAATAAAATGAACAATGACGGAATTGTTCAAATAACTGTCTGATAAGACATTTTAATGGAAAATAGAGGTACTCAAAAGAGAATAAAGAGATACCTACGTTGGAGATATTTATTTTGTATTATTTACCGTAAATTAGAATATGTTGGTATGAAAGTTCGAAAATCAAACGTACCCATTAATGACGTCATTCGCACCGTTTATCAGCTTGGTATTATTTTTGGGGAAATGTATTTGTTTCATAAAGTGTATTACATTTTTGATGATAATAATGGATATGCTATTGAGCGCTTTCAGATATAATGTAATTTTGTACTTCTGTACAATTAACTGGGTCTCGGAAATTATATAGAGTATATTATGAGATTTAAGCTGAAAACAATGGAATGAACAGGACATCATGAAAATAGCAAGGATTCAAAGTTAATCAAATTACTGTGATTTAATATCACTAACGATGATTAGAAGTAAAATGTTAAAAAATCAATAAAATAAAAACGTATAATTAAAATGAAATAAAATGTCTTAAATACTTACTTTAAATGATATTTTCAAATGTAGTTTTCAAAGTAATGTTCCTTCCAATCGTATATCCTGAATGGATCAACAGATTTAGATAAATCCAGTCCTTTTCTTAGTTTAACATGCCAAAGACATTAACAGTTGTGTCAGTTTTATACTTTTTACTTTTTCTAACCGGACCCTGTAAATTCAATTGATTTAATCAAACATGTATAGCTTCCCCTTATACGAACTAATGCCATTGGTAGGTTTAATTTAAACCCCAAGGCTAGGATAAGACAGCGTCATCTGTTTATCAAACACCGGTCAAAACCAAGGACGAGAACACTCAGTGGTTGGCATGTTCAGTGACGTATTCGGGTCGTTCCTGGACTAGTGTCCATTTGTCGTTACGTCATAAAATTGCCTTGCGTTGTCATTGATGAAATCTTATCTTGATGACGAAATTTATATAATTAATATGTTACCAATATTTAATTAGGCCATTACGTATTGGTTCGACCGTGCCGACCTAACAAAGGGAAGCGAGCTGTAATACAGGTTTGGGTGTACATGTATATGTTGTGTGACACAGGGTTAAGAAAACGTCTTTAAAATTATTAGTTGAATGGAATGTCTCTTTCTAATATCTATCTAATGTAGCGAATGAGAGTGATGTAGAGAATGAAATACATTTACAGGAAATAATTAAAAACATTACATCTCAACAGGTCCTTATATCGTCTTTAAAGCACCCCATTGTAAAGCCATCTGTATTAAAACATCTTCAGGCTAGGTTTCCTTACCTTAATCCTGGATGTTTGCCGTGATTTTAGTATCCTATGACTAGACACCTTCTGAATGCTTATTGACCCCTAAAACAAAGTGATGTGGTTTGTTGTTTAAAACGGCTTGCTTTTTCATCCCATTGAATGCATATGCGATGCAAAATATGTTGTTTTCTCCATAATATATTTGGCGTTTTCGCGGTGGTCGTGTAATTCAGGAAATGAAACGTGGAAACAAACGCAATAAAGGAGAAGAATTCATCTATATATAACACAACAGGTAAAACTACGACCCACGGTCAGAGTGTCTCTCACTGTCTCTCTGGAGAGAAATAGCTTTATATATACCTGTTGACACACCTGACACAAGAATAGAAACAATTCGTTCCGTACCCCAAGCATCTAGTGAAATACCTGTATAATCTTCTACATTGTACATACATAATATTTATGTCTCGCAGTAGACAGGACATCATTTTCTTTCCGTTTAAGTGGTAATTGAGACCTTTGAGATGGTCCCTTCACACGATTCTCAAATGACTTGGTTAGGTTCCTTTATATCATAATCGGAGACAGTTATTATTTTACTGGGAAACTTGTAAACTTTTTTATTTCACAACAATTGTGAAACAAATAACATTAACATATATTAATCACTCTTATTGGACCGGATGGAAGCGTGCGAAGGGTCTTACTCTTGGTGGAAACTGGAGTACCTGGAGAAAACCCACGTGGTCGGGCAGGTGACCCCATACCTTTTCACGCCCGGTTGGGGAATCGAATCCCGGCCGCTCAGGTGAAAACCAAGTATTTACTAGTGTGCAACCTGATCACCCACCTGGAAACATTAAATAACCGAGGGAAAGCAATAATTAGCATAATTCTATCATTTATTGTGTAATGACATAAAGTCATAATTTATAGTTTCTTGGAATATATTTTCATTCATAACGTAATTGACAACATTATCATTTATAGCGTAATGGAAATAAGTTTATAATTTATGGTGTAATGGACCTAAGGTGTCATTCATAGGGTAATGGACATAATTTTCTCATTTATAGTGTAATGGGCATAATTTCCTAATTAATAGTGCAATGGAAATAGATAATTTGTAGTGTCTTAGACATAAATAATTTGTAGTCTTTTGGACAAAAACGATTTGTATTGTGATGGATATAAATAATTTGTAATGTAATGGACACTATTTTATATTCCATAATGTAATGGTCGTGATTTTATATAGAAATATACGATGTATATACAGCCACGGTCTCCATCTTCGTTTGTAAGTATGAAAAGTGTCTATTTTAAGTTAAGTGTGAGTGTTCGGTCAAGAGGTCTGTGTTGACATGAAAAACGATTGTACACCATGTAAAGTGTCGTTGAAAGGAACTTTTACTCATGATGTTATAAACCTAGAATCACGATATGGCCTCAAATGGATAAACTGTTTTTCAAAGACATTATTGAGCATAAATCGCTACAATAACGTTTTTATATGACCTGCTATGGGGCCAAGGACATCATTTGAATTGAATTTCAAATATTGACTGGTTGATACTAAATTAAGATCATCGTAAAAAAACATTAAATCGTTGTTTCTAAAAACAATGACAATGTAAATGCCTTGCTAAAATATTCATAAAGTTTTTTTTCGAACTGGTCCGAGATGATTTTGGCATAATGATTTAAACCAAAACTGCAATATATTTTAAACCATTTTATACCATTGTTTCCCGATAACCTAGAAAGATTTCGGTTTGGAGTCTTATATTAAATCAAGTCCATATCCTGTGATAAGGACATGTTTTACACATGCTTAGTTTCCATATTTCCATAATAATGTCTCGAAAACTTTGAAATTAAATCTAATACAATTGCAACTTATATACTTAAACAAGAACGCAAAGATTGACATAATTCATGTTCCCTTTGATGCGATAATATTGATATTTACCCCAGAGGCATGGATTAAATTATAATGACGGAAAAATAATTACAAAAAACACAACAAATCAACTCATTTGGCGAACAAATATTTGCATTTATACACCATGTGTGTATGGTTATTATAGTGCAGTAATGCTTGAATAGAGAGGGAACTGTGTGAGCTGAATATATTGAGTATTGAGTAGCGAGAGTGTGTTTCGGGAGGCTGCAGTGTGTTCGTTTTTGTGATGAAAGGAAGTGATGCCGACTTTATAGTGCTACATCACAGAAGCATACTGCCGAAGACATCTAGCAGGACACACAGCCCAGTCATACTTAACTGACAACAGTCGCCCCACTCAATAAGTTTTGACGTTAAGCAGGAGCAGCAACAAATGTAGATACTCTGTTATGTCCCGACCAGGAGACAGGACTCGCAGCTTTCCTCATCGAGGCGAATGCTGAACCAAACGCCAAAGGAGAGGCAATATCCAAAGGGACATTAGAAAGAAGCACAGATTGAATTCAATCGACGGAAAAGTAGTTATAAAAACACAATAGCCTAACGTTTGATAAAAACAAATATGTATTTAAGTACTATAAATAGCCAGAAGTATATGTACAGATGTGTTTTAGTGGTGAGAGGTTACCACAGTGTATTAGTGCTAAGTAAAGAGAAACAATGGATGAAAGTAGTTTAACCATATCACTTTCACGAAACATTTATACTTTTCTATAGATGAATGTAATGGAATATACGTGTAATAATGAGAATGATATATATGACTGAATCACTAAAGCTCTGCCACTTTACAAATATTGTTGTCCAGAAAAAGAATATGTACAGAAACGTAGTTAAGAATTCTCTTCTTTATGGCAATTTGTTTGTTTGTTTTGGTTTAACGTCCTATTAACATCCAGGGTCATTTAAAGACATACCAGGTTTTGGAGGTGGAGGAAAGCCGGAGTACCCGGAGAAAAACCACCTGCCTACAGTCAGTACCTGTCAACTGCCCCACGTAGGTTTCGAGCTCGCAACCCAGAGGTGGAGGGCCAGTGTTAAAGTGTCGGGACACCTTAACCATTCGGCCACCGCGGCCCCTCTTTATGGCAAAGTAATAGTAGTGAGACATGGGAAAATGGGAAAAGGGTGGGAAAGGTCTGCAATAAGTGATTTTAGTAATGTTAAGAAAATGATGTTGATAGTTTCCTTAACATAACTATGATTAATTTTACTGCGCTTTCAACCGAGTGATTTCAACTCCGGAAAATGCAATCTTTTTGGCTTTTTTCGAGAATTCGACACAACTAAATTACACGAAAATCTCTTGTGCGTTTTTATCGCCCACATGAATATGCGTATCGTTAAATGTTTACCTTTCAAAGTATCTAATTTCATCAGCAGTATTATTTAATACTCTTTTGCACATCAGAATTCGCCAAATCTTTGATCTCGATACTCTTTCATAGAGAGATTGATTTTTTTCCTCCAAAACAGCTTCATTCTTGATACTCCAGAGGTTACGATTACATACGTTACGCCCACATACGTTTGTTTTGGAACCCTTAGATCATCCAGGGCGCTGAAATATCTTAAATATTTTGTACCTAGATTACCCCCTCCTATCCATCATTTTATTCTCCTGTGTCATAAAAATAATAATGGGTATACATTTAATACGTATTTATTTGTGTCACCGATTTGTTACAGTATTTGGACAGATGAATATTGGTTCCCTCATGTGGGCGGCATGACTCTCTTTCTGTACTGTCAGTGCTTCCGATGACATAACACTCTTTAATGCTATGCATTAATATGGGCATATGAACCCATGTATAATGCTCAGAATTAATGGGGTTTCATAAAGGGAACGTTTATAGTGGTATGGTTAATTGTACTTCAATGGAATAGTTATTTTTAGATATTCTTTTATATTTAAAATCTAAAAACATGAGGGATGTTTTTCAAACCCCTATTATTTTCAATGTCATGATTCAATGAACTATAAAGGTTTTGATTTTAACAAGAAAATTGTGATACTGCGAATAAGTTTTCCAACGAATGGGATATTATCGTTTTTACCAAGAATGGACAAACCTTTTTCTTTGATGTTAGTCAAAGGACAATTTGAAGGTCATTGTGACCTACCTTTGATACCTGATACACTGCCTCACCTACGTCGTCCCGTGACAGGTAGTGTAGGAAATGGAGCCTGGATAAACTTTTTCTTGAATGAATGTCAATGACAAAAAACTATATTAAGGCCTGTTTTTGTTACCCGACACATCGTCTTACCTCGTATGTGAGCCACGTCAGAAGTGTTGTAGAAGATAGAACCTGGACCAATTAAAGTTTGGAAGACAGAAGAACTGACAACATGTAAAAATATAGTCCCCTTCGGTTCCGGTAGGATGAATTGTACCAAGAAAACAAACCCAATGATGATATACAATTACAAAATCGTCAGAAAACTATTGTGACATTTATTTTTGATAAGTCATGCCAAATACATTTCCAGTCATTCAATTTTCTATCAAAATTTAGCGTAATTTTACAAGTATAAACTATGTTACCAATATATTTAAGTAAACAGGACATATTTTACGATCCATCTTTCCATGCTTCGATGTTTATATCCGGAAGTTCTCCACACGGCACGCGGGCGTTTCTGAAAAACAAAATTTAAACATTACTTTTTTTATTCTTGTTGATGAGAATAAGATACATTCACTAAAACAACGATTTTTTTTCATATATATAAATAATAATACGTGTTTGTTTACAAAAACAAAACAAATAAAAAAATACGACGAGATAGCCAATCATATCTGATGTGGGTATAGGATGTAAATAAAAACAATGATTTCATACTTTTGAGTTTCTTTTGGATGTTTTATTTTGTGTTTGCATTGTTTAACGTAAGTCGGCCTCCCCTCTGTACGAGATACATGTGTGTAGTGAGTGTGTTTTGGGAGGTTGCGGTATGTTCGTGTTTGCCTTCTTGCACGGAGCTGATGCCGACCTCACTGAAGCATACTGCTGAGGACATTCCAACCGGTCACTTTATACTGACAGCTGGCGAACCAGTCGTCCCACTCCAATCCAAAATGCTGAGCACTAAGCAGGGGAAGAAACTATCAACTTGATATAATACGGTATATCTCGGCCAAGTTTGGTTTGGTTTATTTTGTTTAACGTTCTTTTAACAGCTAAGGTAATTAAAGGACGGCCTCCCTTGCGTGCGACATGCAGAGACAAAAGACTTTATTACAGGGGCGGAACACTAAACGCCAAAGTCAAATGAGACATTAGAAGAAAGTTGTTGAGAAAGAAGAGAAAAGATAAGATTTCAAATTTAGTCGCCTCTTACAAATCATGGGATGGGGGCATCATCTACAAATCTTACGTCCTTATTGAAGGGGAGAAATTCGGATGTTCTGGACAATTTCAGAAAGACAGGTGGGATGGCAGAAAAAAATCAACATGTATGAAAACGAAATCGAAATTCGAACTCAAAAGCGATAAAACGAGGGCAAAATATAAACCTTAGAACTATAGACTAACACAGGCCCTTGGTCAACAACTATATAAATATAAACCTTCTATAGACTTACACAGACCCTTGGTCAACAACTATATAAATATAAACCTTCTATAGACTTACACAGGCCCTTAGTCAACAACTATATAAATATAAACCTTCTATAGACTTACACAGGCCCTTGGTCAACAACTATATAAATATAAACCTTCTATAGACTTACACAGGCCCTTGGTCAACAACTATATAAATATAAACCTTCTATAGACTTACACAGGCCCTTGGTCAACAACTATATAAATATAAACCTTCTATAGACTTACACAGGCCCTTGGTCAACAACTATATAAATATAAACCTTCTATAGACTTACACAGGCCCTTGGTCAACAACTATATAAATATAAACCTTCTATAGACTTACACAGGCCCTTGGTCAACAACTATATAAATATAAACCTTCTATAGACTAACACAGGCCCTTGGTCAACAACTATATAAATATAAACCTTCTATAGACTTACACAGGCCCTTGGTCAACAACTATATAAATATAAACCTTCTATAGACTTACACAGACCCTTGGTCAATTACAACAACTATATATAGATACAGAGACGCAATTGACTAAGTTTATTATTAGATTTGATTCGCATTTGAAAGAACTTTAAATATACACGTGCTTTCCTTACTTTTAACCTTTTTTGTAGTATCAAATATTGAACGATTTTCTGTTTTCGGACATTGCTATATCAGCTACATACTGAATTGTGTTTTGACGAATGTGAAAACTGTATCAAATGATTGCAAACCTTATTTGTGAATGGGGTTTGCCTGCTTATAGACGATGTACGGCGTGATGTTTTCTGTATTTGAGTATTATATTTGTCAGAAATAAATAATTGTGTTGCATAATATTAGTATTTTAATAACCTATCAAAAACGTATACGCTGTATTCAGTTTCTTTTAAGAAACTACGCATGCGTGTTTCCTTACCCGTCGCCAACGAAACGGAAAACGTTTGGTTGAATGGCTGGTACGTCAAGGTTGTTACACATCACTCTGGACAGTCGAATTTTCTTGATCTCATTTCAATTGTTCTAAAATAAAGTTAATACATACACGACTTAATACTATATTATTACAACCATATAAAACAAATATATTATTGGATATATGAGAGGAGTTGATTTTTTTAAGTAAATTTTGTAGAACACGAATTCCATTTTGGAAGTTTTAATGTACTTTACAGTTGCCAACCTATATTCAAACTTTAACCTAGATGCCCAGAATTTTAATTTACATTAGAACGGTTGGTCGCCTTTGATGAAATATGATCGAACCCAATCCTTGGCGAAACTTACCCTCAGTAAATCCGGTGATCGGATGCATGTTTTCATACCAAAACCTGTCGCCGACCTTTACACTCCGGAACTGTGTGGCAATAATACAAGCAAACGTTGGCCCAGTGGCTGCTCCTGGTAGTGTGATTTCCGACAATCCCCCAGTAAATAAATCAATATCATCCACGTCACTGTTACAAAAAAAAAAAAAAAAAAAAAAATATCATCATCAAATTATCATAAAATTTGAAATCATAACAGAGGCTGCAAAACATGCAATTAGTAGCACAAGCATCATTTCTACTGACAGAAATGATTGATCCAGCAGGTGACTGGTTAATGCCAATCCTATTAAAACTGTTATAATGTTTATAAGTAAAATCAAAGGGTCAAAGACCCTAAAAACGTCAGGGTTTGAGAAAATTGTAAATGAAAATCTACAATAAGATGTTATGGTTAGAGAACTATCAGAAATAATGTCTTAAGTCTAGTCTTATGTCCATAGGAAAGTCCTGTTTAGTTACACGTATCTATTTTTTATCTTAACTTTTAGAATATGGTCAACTTTTCAAAACATCTAGGGAAATTTTGCATTTATCAGTTAAATTCAATCTAGATAAATATATATTTCAAAATGAGTGATAATGGAAATGTTAATGTTCGTGTTGGTTAAAACATGCATACTTTGAAAATCAAAGCATGTGTCAAATTCTTTGATTATATGAATCTAAAATGAGTATCTTTATTTTATTTATTATACAATTTTCGCGTGTTTTGATAATTGGTGTTAGATTGAACAGCGGTAGCATCATCATATAACTGTATAATAGCCATACCCAGAATGTATATCAGTCAAATAACCTAGATCAGGACCATATGTAGCCAATCAAAACGCTAGAATGTGTGGTAGTTCAATTATACTAAGCGGATCCTGTGGTGAAAAGAACCATACATTTTTACAGTTTCTACACCTGTTTATATGTGCTTGATATGAACCCTAGGATCTGAAGTTTTCTTGTGTGCAAACTAATTTTGATGTGTAAATCATAACCGGACATGCTGAACAATAACATAACTAATACAACATATGTATTGAGAAATAGTGATTACTTTAATCGGGTTTGGTTTTAAATAAAGGTGGTTTGTATATGGCGAGAATAACAACGTTATCGTTTTACTTATTTTTTTAAACAATAAATAAATTTGAAAGTTTAAAAAATATATATTTATCAGAGATACTATAAGGGAAAAAGTTTTTCATATAGCAAATGTGCATTAAGCTGTATCCACTACGACCAACCGATGCGTTAGTTCAGTAAATATTGCAATTTAAACAACCAGATCTAACCATACTCTCTCTCTCTCTCTGAGTGACTAATGACACATTTGATATTATGTTGAATTGATTCTACGGTCTAACTAGGCTGAAAACGATATTGGTGTTTTGACATATGCCTATATGTTATTCACAGGTCTTAACGTTTCTAGATAAAGAATAATTTAAGAAAACCTCGATAACAATGATTTTTTCTGTAACACGCCTTCAATTCAAGTTAATGTTTTTTGATACTCTAGCGTCATATAATACCATGCTAGCTAGCGAAATATTTGTCAATAGCCGCCATTTTGACTATCTAATCACGTAATGGTTTCCACATGATTTCTAAATTTAGCCAAATTTCGTCTTGCATTTGTTAAACAAAAAAAAAACCAAAAAAACATGAAATACGGTAAATAGCGTTTATCCAGAAATGCCGGGATAACAAATTTTAGTTACAGGGGGGAATTTGTATCCCACCAGGGGGTATGGCCTGTTTGTAGAATCGAGAAATGGTCGACTCGGCTTTACCATCCGTAATGCTAATATAAAGAAACGTGTGCATTTCAGATCAAGTAATCCTACGCCAGTCAAATCACGCACATATGTATGCACTGTGTTGTCTCGTAGTTTTCTGTATCAGATGATACTTTATATAAAAAAGAAAAGGGTTATTTCTACTTTTGTTGATTCCGCGCATGATGTCGTATTTTCAAGCGTGTTCTGTATCTACCTTTAATATTTCTTTCCTCAAATCTATGGAAGTCACCATGCTTGCATTTAAACAAAACGAAATAATTTCCTCAGTCATATAAATTTCGTAAAATGTACCTACTGGTATACAGTTGAAAGTAGCCTAACAACGTCCGGTTCATGGTCAACGAGACCACCTGGCCCAGCTTTGAAGAAGGTTGCGGGAACAAGTCCACATAACTTCCGCCACTCGTTATATGTCGGGATACCTTGGTCACGTGCTCTCTGTATATTCAAAGCTACCAGGTCAAAGCTATGGCCTCTATTATCTAAGAAAAGGAAATCTCGTACTCCATCTTCAACGAATCGATCGTCTTCCATAACCGGAAATGAAATAAGCCATCTAGCAAAGTCATTTAAAGCTTGACCCATTCTTTCTAAAATGAATCTTGGTTTATCAAAAGTGGCAAATATAAGATTATTCCGTTGTGACGAAAATGAATCGTCTACCATTCCCTGTACATCCGGGATTCTCGTGTGAGGGAAACGCATAGCAGCTGCAGAAAATCCCATCATTATAGAAGCGTCAGTATTGGGGTCATATGTATCACCGTAACCTCTAGGGCTGGAGCGGATGTTGTACCTGACCAGATGATCCTCGTTTAGAATGGACGGAAGTAATTCGTTGAATACCATGTGTTGTAGCATGGCTATGATAAGTTTTCGGGTTTCCTGGAATGTCTTCTCATCATCCCAACCCGGATTAATCCGGGTGAAATGACTAGCAATGCGATTGTGCTCTCTCAGGAATGTTGTGTGAAGCACAGTCAACCCAGGCACGTGGTTCACCCGGAAGTCACCTAATGTATGAAATAAAATAAATGCAATTACGATATATTGAACATTTTATGAGTTAATCAATTTCATGTATATCGGCCGTTTAAAAAAGTGAGAACAATATACATAGTCTACAGAGGCTCACCAGCGAGCATACAGTAATCCCCCGGAGCTTCCTTAATGCACATTTCTTCTTGGCTTGGAGGGGGTAGTCCCAATGTCGTCATCTTCAGCATTCCTAAGAGAGAGAAGAGAAAAGCACATGGCCATACATACATTAATACTTCTCTCAACTATTATAAGGACAGGATTTGAAAATGACCAAACGCATAGAAACCATTTAGTAAAATGGTTCAAAAATACAACTGGAACACTTCAAATCCGGAATGGCGCAGGACTTGGAGACCGACCCAATCTAATGATGCTCATAATTTGTTTTCGATTATGATAAATTCTTTGTTTTTGATCTTGATTTTGATCAAACTGGAGAGAAAGGGATGGGAAGAAAATAACTGTTTTCTAAAAACCTTCACATGGAGACAGTATAGGACAAGTACTCAAAACATAGAGTTTTTACTGAATGATGAGTGTTTTGCATCTTCCCATCTAGATTTTGGCATTTAAATAAAAAAAATAGTTTTGTTTTTGTTGGTTCCAACCATCAACACCATTGAGCCTTAGCATGAATCACGAATCTTAGAGAGACGAAACATTTTGCCTCGTCTTTATCGAGCTTACAAAGCACAACCCATTAACAAATTTGTTTACAGGTCGATGAATATAACTTTTCTACAATTGTATCAAAAACTCTTTGAATATAAGGTGTCATTGATACTACAAAAGAAAACAAACAAATAACAAAACAGTGCATATATCACCTTTTTAAAAGTTTGGTTAGGTTTAGTTTAGTTCATTATTGTTTAATGTACTATCAACAGCTCAGGAAAAAAATAATAGAAAAAACTTTAAGAAAAAAAAGTGTAAACCTTTCAAAAGTTTGACAATTTAAAAGAAAAAAATGAAGGAAAATAATCAATATTTACTTCACATAATACATTTATATTTAAGGTGAAAAAAACATACACAGGTTTGTTATTTAAAGTCATTAAGGCTATCTCCAGAGAAATTGAATATTAAATGATTTGATTTCAGTGAGTAGCGCCTAGGTAACGTTATTGGTCCACACCTTTCCTTGCTATGTTTGAAGAGTAACTTAATGTTTCCTTAAATCACATTTTTACATACAAAATGAGTCATAATAACAAACGTTATCTAAATTAAGCTTACATTATGTTCCATGGAATATTTTCAAAACTTCCATATTTTTCACAAAGTATAAAAATGATCCACTCAAACACGGTGTCTTTGTAATATCATATTATAAATCATATAACACATTGTTGATATACAACGATCTGCACGTAACTTTTGTTACATCAAAGAATTGTGAAAAAGACACAAAATATTAGTAAGACCTCTAAAAACCAATCGAGCGCTAGGTACAGTAAAGCCACATAGAACTAAATGTAATTTGCATCATTCAGCTGTTTCGTCCCCCGGACTAGTCAGTGACTCTAAGGTCCTAAGGTGATAATGCGACCAAAACGACTTTGAAGTACATTTTAAAGCGAAAACTGTATAGTTAAGAGATAACAGAAAAATGTATAAAACAAGTATGGCTGTCTTTTTTATTTAACGTGTCCTCCATAATAACCCAAACGCTCACGTTCGTCACACCTTAGTGTTTATACATGTATTTATGTAGTCTCGGTTCGGCATACCTTAGTGTTTATACATGTATTTATATAGTCTCGGTTCGGCACACCTTAGTGTTTAAAACCAACGTCCTTGTGCGTCAATTTAGCTTACATGTGCCGAATGTTGTTGGGTCGCTAATTACACAAACAAACACTTTCAGAGATCAACACGATTGAAATGAAAAGTTAGAAGGGTGATAGAGACTTTCCGTTCGTCCAAAACAACTATTTTACATTAGTACCTGGGTATTAGATACATTCCTTGTGATTAGTATTTAATTCTACACACTTAGCGATCCGATCACAAATCTATCTCAGCTGATCAAGAAAGTCCATAGAAAAACAATTAGTACAACAATAATATAGAATTGACTGCGACTAAGACTTTGAAACAGCAACTTGTAATGCGATAGATACGAAAGGCTTGTTTATATCTTTTCAGGTTTAAAGCCATGGGAAGGTACATTATTTATATACTTATATATTGTTAAGGCATTGTGTTTATGATTGCAATCAGACACCCTGTCTTCATATGAATTAAAGTGGAAATTCCTATTCATTGATACAACGAGAAAACATTGAATTATAATTCCTCATATAAAAGCTGTTCTTGTTGTTTATTTATGGCTTTGTGTCTTACAACAGTTAAGGTCATGTGACGTTTGTGATGGGACCAATCACAAGTCATTTGAAAGTTCCATCATGCTGAAGTCTCCTGATCCGGACATGGTACAACACCTGGTCCATCGTTTATAATAGACATCGACGGTGTCACCTGAGACGGACCTTGACATTTGCGTAAACTTCGTTATATTTGGGGTATGTCTCGAACGGTGACATCAATCAATGGCTTAAATGAAGAAATCTTTGTTTTCAACGTTACGTTTGAGACATCCCCCACATATAAAAGCCCGAGCGTGTGTCCGTAATCCGTGTCAGAAGTCTAATAACGGACTAAGTGCCAAAGGGAATATCGCCGAATAACAAGAAAGGAAAAGATATGTAGTCCTTTAGGTTTAAAGACATTTCCAACGATCATATATACAACGTCGAAAACGTTTTCATGTTTTTCTTTGAGTATTTATATAAAGTATATGTGGTTTTAGAGCTGATCGAAAGAACTGCTTGGCCACCGGAGTGAGAAAACAATGATTATCTTATGATTCCAGAATATACATTACTTAAATAATGGGTTTTTTGCACCTTCAAATCCAGATTTTAAACTTTCTTTCTGGCTACTTTGAGTTTCTTCTGTCGCCTTCTATCATCACAACTTTAGGTCGTTAGTATCAATGACGAGTCCTAGAGGGACGAAACATCTGTATTATGCAACTTAATTTATTTTTGGCTCTGCTTTAACTCCCAATTTGTATCGGAAGGGGTTATTGTTGCCTTTTGTACAATTCTTACAATAGGAACTACTTCCCTTTGTTTGCTGAGTTCATCACCCCGTAAACAGACAGGTTCATTTTGAGGCGGGGTCTCCTTGTTGCAGTTGGTGATAGCCTCAGTGAACAACATGCGGGATACCCGTCGCATGCCACCCAGAGCAATAAGTGTAAAGTGTCTTGCCCAAGGACACAACCACGACAGCACAGACCGGCCCGTTTCTCAGCTTCCCGAGAAACACAAACCGACGCTCAGCATATTAGGAGTGGGACGACTGGTTCGCCCGTTGTCAGTATAATGTGACCGGGTGGGGTGTCCTGCTGGGTGTCTTCGGCAGTATGATTTAGTGAGATAGCACTATAAATTGGCAAAAGTTCCGGCCTATCACAAGGAGACTTAACACGAACATACCGCAGCCTCTCAAATCACATACGCACTCACCACACGCATGCATGTCGCACGCACGGGAGGCCGTCCATAAATGACGTTAATAGGACGTTAAACAAAATAAACCAAACCAAACCAAGCAGCCCTAGGTACTTCCCTTACTAAGTTACTATTATCAATGTAACAGTTTCTTACATCTTGTTGAGTTATCCCATTTATTTGTCCTAATTATAGTCCAATGAAAACAGTACCCAACTACTCACAATCTTCATAACACTTGAGCGAATTCAGAAATATTCTGAAGAACTTGGATAAAGGTTCAATACAGATTTTCAAGATGGCGGCCGTAATTACTACATTGTTTTGTTTGGAAGACTACCTAAGACAATTGGTATTTAGAACGTTTCGACTAAAGCGTATGGACTAAACCTACATTTACGATTTCAAATAGTCTTATACATATATGTACATGTAGTTAAGCATACACCTAGAAGAACGGACTAGCTGATAATGATGACATTTTTTTTTGTTTGATTGTGGTACGGAAATCAACTCGTGTTTTATAGACGAACACCATCCCAGATGTTAAATACAAATAATCATTCTCTGAGGGATATGTACCTCCAATGAGCGCTCTCAGCCCCTTTGTCTCCTCCTCCGAGGTTCCGTAGATTTGGGACCCGTCCATAAAGGCACTGGCTTGATTCATAGGGGACCGGATACCTAAAGAATTAATATAATAATTATAGGTACATATTCCACAACAATTTTATTCTTTTCCACCAACTCAATAAGATGAAACGAGGCTTAAATAAAAACAGAAGAAATATTATTTACATGGCGACATTTAAAAAATAAAAAAAAAATAAAAAAAAATAAAATCCGTGTTCCGAATGGGCAAATATCCTCTGGTTCATCAACGACGAATGGTATGTAAATCCATATATTTTCACTTCTGGTGTGTGTGCTCGTTATATAACCTTATTAACGAAAACATCGTTTACAAGTGTGCTAGCATCAAATTTGACGCGTTGGATTACAAGCAGGACCGATGCACACATGCGCAATAACTTTTTCGTTTGTTTTGATTTTTTTTCCAATAGAGTATTGTAGCTTTGACTAAAATAAACCGATGAAAAAATAACATGTTTGAAATATCTAACAGGAATCGAATAAAAAAACAATGCTACTAACAAACTTTATTTTGTTTATTCCTGCAAAATTGACAATTGGAATCACTATTGATTGTCCGGCTGTTACGTCTATTCGTATAACGCCGAAAAAATAACTCCAATTCAATCTTTTAATAGCATTTAAAAAGACCCCCAAAAACCCACACATCTGGAAATATAAATGTAAGGAATACGTGCGTTATATTGAAATATCAGTAAATAAAATGCACTTTACACACCATAAAAAAAAAACCAAGAATTATTCCTTAAGTAAATGTAGACGAAATCAACTTAAGGTCCATCAAAACGAGTGTCATGAGACTGAAAACGAAACTACAATACACTGCATAAACCAGTTGTTCTTTTGGGATTGTTTTACATCTTAAGTATACAATTGCCATTAAAGGGCAGTGTTCAGGAATGATGCAACTACTGACTGACGCTTTTAGTTCTATCACAGTGCCACACATGGACACGGTAGTGAGACACATCATACTGACAAAGGAAGAACCAGCATTGATAGGCTACAGTTGACGGAAATATATCTCACCGATCTCTGTCTCATACATCAACATACAAATGCGTATCATAGGGGCCTTTACCCATATCGCAGTTAAGTTTGAGTCCTGGCGTAGATCGAACAAACGTCATACAACTTTCGGAGAAGCGGCCATCAGCAGGTGGAATACTGATAGGAAAACAGGCAGACCTACGGAAACAAGATAATACGTCGTGTGAACAACAGACATACCTACGGAAACAAGATAATACGTCGTGTGAACAACAGACATACCTACGGAAACAAGATAATACGTCGTGTGAACAACAGACATACCTACGGAAACAAGATAATACGTCGTGTGAACAACAGGCAGACCTACGGAAACAAGATAATACGTCGTGTGAACAACAGACATACCTACGGAAACAAGATAATACGTCGTGTGAACAACAGACAGACCTACGGAAACAAGATAATACGTCGTGTGAACAACAGACAGACCTACGGAAACAAGATAATACGTCGTGTGAACAACAGACAGAACTACGGAAACAAGATAATACGTCGTGTGAACAACAGACAGACCTACGGAACAAGATAATACGTCGTGTGAACAACAGACATACCTACGGAAACAAGATAATACGTCGTGTGAACAACAGGCAGACCTACGGAAACAAGATAATACGTCGTGTGAACAACAGACAGACCTACGGAAACAAGATAATACGTCGTGTGAACAACAGGCAGACCTACGGAAACAAGATAATACGTCGTGTGAACAACAGACAGACCTACGGAAACAAGATAATACGTCGTGTGAACAACAGACAGACCTACGGAAACAAGATAATACGTCGTGTGAACAACAGACAGACCTACGGAAACAAGATAATACGTCGTGTGAACAACAGACAGACCTACGGAAACAAGATAATACGTCGTGTGAACAACAGACATACCTACGGAAACAAGATAATACGTCGTGTGAACAACAGACATACCTACGAAAACAACAAAAGAAAAGACAGGTAAACATATAAAGAAACAACAAGAGATAGTGACATGTAAACAACAGACAAACGTACGGAAACAACAAGAGAAAAGGGAATGTAAGCGACAGACAAGCGTACGGAAACAACAAGAGAAAGAGGGACATGTAAGCGACAAAAACAAACGTACGGAAACAACAAGAGAAAAGGGACATGTAAGCGACAGACAAACGTACGGAAACAACAAGAGAAAGAGGAAATGTAAACAACAGACAAACATACGGAAACAAGATAAAGACATGTAAGCAACAGACAGACCAGCGGAAACAGCAAGACAAAGAGGGAATGTAAACAGCAGGCATATCTACTGAAACAACAAGAGAAATCAACAGACATACCTACGAAAACAAGAGAAAATAGACAGGTAAACAATAGACAGATATAAGGAAAGAACAAGAGACAGTGACATGTAAACAACAGACAGACTCAAGGAAATAACAAGAGAAAGGAGAGATATAAACAACATACAAATCAACGAAAACAACAAGAGAAAAAGACATGTAACAGACAGACTCTCGGAAACAAAAAGAGATAACCCTTAATATGGGAATAAAGTGACAGTGTTTTATCAAGACAATTACTAGTATAAGTATCAAAAAGATCAAAGCGATGGACAATGCGATAATTTGTTTTGATATATTATCATTTATTTGCAATGTATATTGTCGGAATGTTTTTTATTGGAGGTAGTAACAGTGACGTTTTTGGAAGGTATACATTAAGATATCTCCGTTGAGAAAATAGTTTCTTATTCTTCCAGTAGAAGGAAATTTACGTATGCATATATAATGGAGCTTAGTAGATCTTCAAAGATTTTTCTAGAGCCGAGAAAGTGGCGCTTGTTCAGAATGGCGCAAAACTCTGGAGCCAGTGTTGGGCAATAAATTCTTCATTTTTTAGAAATGTTTGGAATATATTTAAAAATCATACCGGCAGATCTGTATTGAAATACTTTAACACCAGGAGTAAGTTGACGGAAATGAATGAAAGATAACTCACCTCATAGCGGTGACGTTTGGAGCTCCCCCACAACACATGATATCTGCACCGTCAGTACCTTAAGATGGAGGGACACAGCGATTTATTTATACTCACAAAATTTTCTAGATACATGCATATGGAAAATTAGAAAGCCGAATCTAAATATAAAATCGAAGTGCCAAGGCCACTCATATTTGCTGTGCACGAATATGGCATGAACTAGAAACACAATTTAAGTTGTTGTTTTTTCTAAAAAAAAATTCTGAATGTTCTACTGATGATCACTGAATTGGCATACTATGATTAAATTTAATTCTTTGATCGGTGAATCTTTGGGTTTAAAATGTTCGGCACATTTCCTGATAAACAACATCGCGCTTCTCTGTAAATTTCCCGTTAATTACTGTCCCACATATTTTTCCTACGTTTTCAATGTTGTTCATTCAATTAACTGCAATTTTTTCTTCATATACTGATTCTTTGTTCTTCGATAACTTGTCTCAGAAATTAGTACCGATGAATGGAGCCTTCCTTATCCTTTCCGGTTATTTACAAGCATTTCACTGTCCAAGGCTTTAAACTAAGCAACCCATTTAAAGCTATAGAAATTAGGTTTAACCTCATAATCACTTCGTCCAGCTCAACCAGCACGGCCATTTTTGTGATTCTTTGAACTGACGCCAGAACTAATTAGAAGTATTCTACTTACATTTCAAGTATCAAATACAGAAACGACCGGAGATTACACTTATTGATTGTCAGTTGAAAAATGACGGTAAAAAAATAGTGTTCGACAGGTGAGCGTCAATGAACTAATCAACGAGTATGAACGAGTCACCTCCCCTCACACAAACCAGGCGACAAGCGTAATAATTTTGCAGAAAATAGATCGGAATACACAGTGAAAAAAGCGGTCCATTGTCTATGATTTACCGGTTATTTTTATCTATTTATTTATTTCAAACACGAGGTTTTGACCATATAAAAGCATAAATCACATGGCAAACAAATACTTCGCGGAAAGAGATAGTGTGTTGTTTGGTTTTCGGAAAGAAATTATTCGGTTCCATGTTGACCTCTTGCGATTTATCGTAGAAAATAAACAATAGTTGATCCCCGCAGGAGTTCCGAATGATTTGGTCCTCGCCGAGATCGGCGTTGACGAGTAGAGGTGGTTGTTCAAAGCATTACATTACTTCCCTATCTATTGTGTACACAAGACATACTTCAAATTCCGGTTTAATAAACCACCTTTTTTTAACATTACGTTTTGATTTTCGTACATGTGAGCATTTAGAAGGAAATGACATTGCTTTTACCAATAGGGCAACACAATTTACATTAGGATTTAAGCGTTGTCGTTTTAGGAAAATAATATAAATTTCTGACATTTTCTTGTTGAATTGCATTACCAAGTGCAACAGTGCCTAACAGAAAAGTTTCTTATGCAGTTCAACAAAATTAATATACATTCATATTTTATGTAAACATACCTGAAATCATCGGCGTCGAGATGACGTCATGTTCAATAAATTGTCCGAACTGCATGATCATAACCGTGAATTGTTTACTGGACAATGAACACTCCCCGGCCTTGTGCATAATGTTGCTGACCAGTCTAGCACTGGGCAGCTCCTTCCCTGTCTTACTTCGGACCCGCGGATAATCTATACCTGAAAAAAGGTATGATGTGGCACTTGTTCAGTAGAACTATTTTTGGTTGCATCCTTGCTTTATATATAAAAAAAAAACCTATAGCGAAAATTGTTTAAATGCGGTCACATCCGGAATACAGAGCAGTTACGGTGACCTGTATATCAAAATGGACACCAAAAAAGACATCACGGTCACAATGGAAAAGAACTTTCAGATTTGAATCATAAACAAAAAACATATATCCCTTCACTATTTAATAAGTAAGTGACATTTTGTACCTACTGATATTCGATCTACAAATAAAAATCGCTGTGACCAGATTAAGTTTTGAATTTCATCAAGATATCTTAAATGTTCAGACTGAATTAAACATAACGCATATATCATTTTCTGTTAGTGGTGCTTTGTTTCATTTATGTCCTGGAAATAAAGAAGATTGACTGCATGAAAGGGTAACCATATTGTTCAACTTCCTGTTAATATTCAGTAACGTCCATACAGATATGCTGAATTTATGATTGTGTCGAATGTTTAACAAGCCATACCATCCTCATAACTGTTAAGCATCATGCGTCTCTGTCTCGTGAGAGCAGCCCCCTGTGTCGTATCCTGCAGGTGGTTACAATATCCACTGGCGGTTCGGTACGGATACTGTAAGTCACATGTCGGAGGTTTGAACGGACATGAGGGCTCCACCTGTCGGCGCCATTCGGCAACAACCTGAGGATTCGTCATAAGCTCGCGCAAGGGCATTCCAGTCCTTCGAGAAGAAATAGACGGGTTTTTACAAGTGCACAGAACATCGATAGCATGCTAATAGAAAATGAAGAAATATTGTTTCAATTTCAATTATGTAGTTGCACAATTTACGATGAAGTTTAACTTTTTTTCCAAAAATAAAATGAAAAGTCGTTATGATGCTGTTAGTGTATTCAGTTAAATATGCAAATTAGAGCAGTAAATTTTATTTCAAGAATCATCTAAGTATTGTATATAGAACAATAACGTTAACTTATAAAAACGTAAAAAGAAATCAAGTAATATACCAGATTATTATCTAGATATGCAGTTTCTCAAAACCATCAATAATTCGCTGTAAATTCTGACAATTTATACTGTAGTTACTTTGTGGTGAGATGCAGCAGCGAACAATTACATATCACATTTATAATCAAACCTGATATATAACAATGTCATTTTGCTCGCATGTGTCTATAACACAACATAGGAGTACTTGTTTGTCCGGATGTTACTTTATTTTACCTTTAAACAATGATTTATGTTTTAACCTTGAAATGTAAAAGGCGGCTGTGAATAATATTAAACAAATATGACACAAAGGCAGGCATTTCAATTGATAAAAATGTTCTTATTGAATACTATTAAAACATCTGATTATAGTGAGATAGTTTTCAAGAGAAATAGTTAAACTGTGGAGTTTAGACATTTTTCTGAAATATGCATCTTTTACCTCAAACTGTTGACCCCCCCCCCCCCCCCTCCCCTAAAAAACAAAACAAAACAAAACAGTCTTCTTGTCATGTTCAGAGTTCTTAATAGTGTATTTTTGATGCATGAAATGCCTCATTTACATGATATTATTCTTAGCCGCCTTGTATATTTTAAGGTAAAACTAGAATAACCGTTATACGTATATAAAATCAACTCTGACCAAACAAATGCTCCTATTGTGTGCTGCTGTAGACATTCAAATCGGCGTGGTTTTTTGTGCAGTATACGCGACACACATGAGCTAAGTGTTTCCTCTGAAACATGCATTTTTCGCATGTTTTGTCAAAATTTACAAACAGTTTAACAGCATGTCAACAGCAAGGCCCACTGTTAGCTATGATACATACTGACAATTGACTAGGTTACTTGTGTTAAATTCAACCTTAAGAGTGATATATATCACTGGATTTGATACTTAGATGGCCCTTAGTACAGCTACAGGTAATACGTTCTTATATCATGAAATTGATTGCATTCTATGATATGAAACGTTTTAGCAAGTCATGAAAACCTGGAATACATGAATGAAGATCGACTTTCCTAATAACAATTTATTAATACCACGAACATCCCGTTTAAGACATTCTTACATTTCCACGAGACGCTTGGTCGCGCGGACGATGACCCAAGCCTTGTCTGACAGAACGTCAACCACCTCTTTATTCTTGGTATACAAAAATCGCCCCAGGTGCCAAAAATAGGACTGGCTTCCGGCAGGAATATCAATACCTGTAAAACAAACCAAGCGGTCACGAAAGGTGCTTTAGAGCAAACCAAAACACGTGTTCTACGAGTTCAGGTAAACTTATAACCACGTAAGACAAGGAAACGTTCAAAAAGATCACAGCGAATATATGTTATGACCGTTAGGCTGTAGAATATGGACATAGCCATGTACTGACAGAACGGTGACGTCATCGCGGACTCAAAACTTGATTAGAAAATTTAGACTCAATTTTCAAATCCTACTAAGGACTGCTATTGTTACAAAATCATGTTGAAAACTTTTTGATCGATTATCAATTTATTATTTCGGTGTAAGATTTTCGGTTATTAGTTTCAGTGTAGTTTGCGTTCCTGAACAAATAATCTTTCATTCCAATCGCACTGTGCGATAGGAACTGATTTTTGCTGCATGAGTATTGATACAATTTTAAAGAAACAAACATTTTCGGATGCACTGAGTGTCCGAATTCGTCTTCTACTTTGTTCTCGAGGTCGCATTGTCTCTACTTAAAGAAAAAAAGCAACCAAAGGGAATATCTAGACTATATTTTCTAGGGGAAAAAAACAAAAACATTATTAGAGTTGTGGAAACATTCTGATTTAAATCAAACATTAAAAAGTGTTATCTAATGACCCATCCCAGGTGACAACAACAAATACCGGCCTGCACTAGCGATGTCATTTAATAATCAACAATTAGAAAATTATAATGATTCTTTTTTATCATCTTAGAAAACAAACTTTAATAGGTAACGTTGTACAATGTTTGTATCATGTATCATATTGAACAAATCAAAAGAATTAAAAAAAAAAAAATTTTAATCCGTCTGTTCTGACCAGTGCGTTGCCCTGAACTTGCTCACCAGCTCACCAGCTGCACGCGCATGCCATGCATCTACATGCGTGCCACCTACTGAGAGAACCATGAGAGAAAACAATTTCACGCTAATTCCTTGAGGTCAACCGCACGAAACATGATTTCTCTATTATGTGGAAATTTCTATGACCCCCCCCCCCCCCCCCCCCCCCCCCCCCCCCCTACAAAGTTTGATAACATTTGAGTAATTGGATCCTGGTAAATAATATTTTCCCTTATTTACCTTGCTGTAACATCATTCTGTCGAGGTTTTTCTGGTAAAGTAATTCAGCATTTGCCTCCGTGAGAGCCTGTGTGATATATCCGGCCAAACGTGGGTCGGGGGCTTGCCTTTTCTCCCGGGCCACTTCACCCTCGGACTCCATTTTCGCGTCCCAAGTGTGGGGCGACGTCGTGGCAGGAAAGGCGCATGACAGAAACACTGCCACTCGGAGGACGTTATATATCATCCTACAACGTAAGATTATTAAACAAATACAGACTTTGGTTGATGGCAATCAATGGTTTACGGACCTTACCTGGACAATATTGGAATATAATTCAGGGCAGGTCCGTAAAACCATGTATTGCCTGAGCCCAAAGTCTGCATTTACTTTATCATATGATTTACATTAATCAAAAAGGAAAGAAAAGAAAAACAGAAAAAAAGTTAAAAAAGAAAAGAAAAAGAAAACAAACAAAAAACTAAGAAAATTAAGATCCCCATCGCATCACCGGTAGGTTAAAAGTTATTTTGGCCTCTGCTAAAAATAAATCTCGGCACATATGACACAATTTCTATTTTTAGCAGGAGTCAATATAAGATTCCACGGACCTGACAAAACATTATATTAACTTCTCGGTGATGTCATGAGGTATTTCCTAGGAAATAATTGATATAGTGTTACAGATCAATCATATAATAAATAAAGTATAAACATTTGATAAGGTCTATATTATGGTTTTAGTAACACGAGAAGAAACATCGATGGAGGATGAAGTTAATAGGGTTTTGTTTGCATTGTTTTAACGTCCTATCAACATCTATGGTCTTTTAAGGACGGCATCCCGATCTCCTGTGTGCGACATGCATGCGTGTGATGAGTGTGTATGTGTTTTTGGGAGGCTGCGGTATGTTCATGTTAAGTCTCCTTTTGCCGATTTATAGTGCTACCTCACTGAAGCATACTGCCGAAGACACCCAGCAGCACACCCCACCCGGTCACATTATACTGACAACGGGCGAACCAGTCGTCCCACTCCTAATATGCGGAGCGCTAAGCAGGAGTAGCAACTTCCATTTTAATGACTCTGCTATGTCTCGGCTAGGGGACAGAACCCAAAGTCTTCCTCACAGGGGCGAGCACTCTAATCCCCGACAGTAGCAATAACAAGTTTCGATTGTTACAAGAGATCGGGAGGAACCTACATACAAAATTTGATAAAGAGTCATGAAGAACTTTCTGAGAAATAATGATAACCGTCTTCATCTGTCAACACTCTAACCACGTGTCGACCATTTCGTTTTCTAATCAGTCTGACAAACGGTAATGCGAGACCTGGGACAAAGATTAACTTTCCTATGAAATTCGAGAAAGATCTTTCAGGTACTTCTTAAGAAATAATTATAACAAGGCTTTTACCGAATGACGGACGGAAGAAGTGCGATTTGTAAAGCCCACCATATAAGGATGAAGGGCAAAAAACGTTTTCTAGAGCAGGGAATTCGAAGTGATTAAGATCGTTGCATTTGTAGAACATTGCGACAGGAAATTAGATTGATGAGCAACATTGTAAGTTGTCAAGGAATAACATCAATAAATAAACCACAACATCATTTAATCACCAAGTAAGTTAACCGCAATTTAATTGTTTTGATTCTTTCAGCACAAGTACATCTCGTAAACACAAATGTACATTTAAAAAATTGGAAAGGTAAGGCTTGGCCAGGGAGCAGAATCCAAAGCCTTCCTCACAGGGATTGTGATATGTCTCAACCACAACATGATTTAATCACTAAGTAAGTTAACCGCAGTGTGATTGTTTTGATTCTCCAAACACGCATACCACTCATAAACACATATATACATTTAAAAATTCGAAATTTGGTAAGGCTCGGCCAAGTATAGAGTCCAAATCCTTCCTCGCATGAACTGTGGTGTGTCTCGGCCGTGCGCTTCAGGTAGAGCGTAAGATTTGTACCTGCTGCCCCAATTGCGTGATCGTAAGAGGCCACTAAATTAGGGATTCTATCTTTTCTCTTCTTTCTAAACATCTTTCTTCTTTCTAATGTCTCCCATGACAATGCCTCACTTTTGGCCTTTAGTTGAGCGTTCGCCCTTGTGAGGAAAGCTTTGGGTTCTGTCCCTTGGCCGAGACATACCCGAGTCTTGAAAAATGGTAGTCACTACTTCTTCTTAGCGCTCAGAATATCAGGAGTGGGACGACTGGTTTGCCCGTTGTCGGTATAATGTAACCGTGTGGGGTGTTCTGCTAGGTGTCCTCCCAAAACACACATACGTACTCACCACACACATGCATATCGCACGCACTGGAGGCCGTACTTAAATGACCTTAGCTGTTGATAGGACGTTAAACAAATAAAACCAAACCAAACCAAGTTTCCCGGGCATGGGAACAGAACCAAAAGCCTTTCTCACAGGAGCGAACACACAAATAAAGGCCGGAAGTGAGGCAGTGTTAAGGGGAGACATCAGGAAGAATGAAGTCGTGTAGAGAGAACATAAAGAAGATATGATCACAAATGTTGCCACTTCTTAGGAGCGTTACGCTCAGCCTCTTTGGTAGATATTAACGGAACAGTATCACTTATACAGCTGGACAATGGGCGGGCATTTTAGAAGAGTCAAAGATAGCGGGTTTGGGAGAAAAGCACAGAAGAGACAACAGTCCTTTGTCATCTCCAATTTAATGGGGGCAGCAAGTAAAATGCCTCTACAAATAATTTATGTTGGTAACATCATATCACCACACCAACATAATAATTAAGTTCATTAGTTCCACGGGCATCCATGCTAGGTCTTCTTTTATTTATTTCATGTCAAAGACCTCCCAGTGTATCGAAACGTAGTAGACTTTACCAAGTATCTTATTAAACTTTTAATGAAAAAATCAAAATTACGAATCGACCTAAACTGATTTAAACTCCAAATAGTCTTCTCTAGACAGCCAATACACTCTTCCAAAAATGGAATAATTTCATTCAGCAACATGACCTTTTCCCATTGTTCACAGATTCATTTCCCATTTTACTTGTTCAAGATTTCTCTGTCAACCCCGAGGGCATGACAGGTCGCACGTTCTTGATACAATACAATGACGTCACGTCGACAATGTACGCATTACGACAATAAGAACATTTATCGTTATAAGAAAGTGTTTATGTCCTGCAGTAGAACTTAAGACCTTACATGTTTACGCTTTTCATGATTCGTAGGGGGAAAGGGTGCTACATTTGTAGATATCATCTTTCCACGTCCTTCTAGAATTTTATATGAACATACACAAGTATACATTAGAATCCATTCAACTGATTAAAAGGATGTTGACACTATGTGAACTATGTGAGTATAAGAACACATTTCAGTCTTTGGATTCTGCTGTCCTCATATGTTAAGAGGACGTCAAATCCATAAAACAAACAAACAAAACCAAACTTTGAATTCCCCAGGTCCAAACATACCAGAGTCTATAACAATGGTAGTTACTACTCCTGCTTAGCGCTCAGCAGTTTTGGGAGTGGAACGACTGGTTCATCCGTTGTCAGCATAATATGACCGGGTGGGATATCCTGCTGGGTGTATTCGGCAGTATGTTTCAGTGACATAGCACTATGAAGTTAGCATCAGTTCTCGCTCACAGGGTAGGCCGTCCTTAAAACATCTGAGCTGTTGATAGGACGTTAAACAATACAAAACTTATCAGTCGATTTGCACGGGTACATGCAGTTAAGATTATTTTTCGCCGTTCTCCAGTTTGTCAGAGGTTTTCATTTCCTTAAAGAGGATAATCATTAATGGCCCGGAAGAAGAGGCGTTTGGTTACATCCTGACACACACAACATGTTCTACCCAATCACTGATAGCTCCGAGGTAAATCTGGGAAATTACTCACACAATTTTGTTTTATTTTATATTGTTTAACGCCCTAACAGTTATGGTAATTTTCTCGGGAGCAAAGAAGCTTAGCGCTACTTAGTGAACTCCCGTCAATAATGTCGATAGTGAAAGAATATGTCCTTTTTTGGAAACCATTTAAAGGAGCATTCCATCGTTCGGACATCTGAAACATGCACAATTTTTTTTGATAAAATCTATGTCTGAACGTTAATTATATAAGTGTTTGTGCCTACAAGTAATGAAATTTACGCCGAAATGTACAGGAAAAAGGCGTATTGTAGAGAAATACCGTATGTCTTTGCGGTAATTGGTGATACTTCGGGTCAAATTAAGAATTTTCAGGACTTAATACTGGAAGAACTTTGGTTTATTTTGAGAGAAAAACAGCCGTATTAATGTAAAGATTACAACTTTTACTACTCGGAAAAAATACATATTTTCCAGTAAGTTTAATTTTGACGACCTGAACTTTATTCAAAAGAAATAATGCCTCTTTAGTGTGATCGTAAATCTTAGTTGCAATATGATAAAATGTACATTAATGACTCCCACTAAGGAGATACAGAACTGAAATGGATTCCCACGTATCACACGGATTACCGCGTATCACACAAATTCCCGCGTATCATCGGATTTTTTTTTGCATTTCCAAGGCAGCACTGTATTTTTTTGTTTGTTTGTTTTTTTTTGTTGGAAATCTCCTTCTCACGGTTTTGCGAGTTGAGAACAATGTGCAAATCTGTCGAACAATTCATCAATCTTTTCACAAATTCGCACATTTTCTGGTGTTCAAAAATGTTACCAAATCCGACATTTTGTTTTTCTAGTTGTCGGGTTTCTGAATCACAACGATTGTGGGTTGCAAGAGTTTTTTTTCTGTTCCTTTATCCCTTTATCTTCTTACCTGATCTTTTTATGTTCTATCTAAATAGTTTGTTAACAGACTCTTTATTATCTGGTGATAATTATTTATACTTGTATTATGGAGAGGAGATTGCTAAGTTGCGATAACTTGCGTCCGATCTTTTCGTGTAATATTCATGCAATACATTTGATTTAAATTCCAAGACCATTTCCTTTATCAATAAAATGGCATATAATGCATTTATACTCATATGAATACAATCGAAGATTCAATGTAACAGTAAATAAATGTGCCACGACGATTGTTTCCGAAGTGAAAAAAAAAATGATATGACGAAGCGACACAAATGTCCCCGCCGGTAACCAAAGGGTGTTCGGACGTTTAAAAAAAAAAAAATTAATTGGAGTAGTCAAGGCTCAATTTTAGTACGGTCAATTTTGTAAAAAAAAAAAGATTTTAAGTACTTACAGTTTAATGGTCATAATTGGAAAAAATAATTGACCATAACCGAATCCGAGTGTGACCGCCATAGTTATGTCCCCGTCATGTAATGGTCGGGGTAAATAATTTTGTCATTCCGCCATGATTTCGTTTCCGCTCATTTATTCTTAAACATAACTTTAATTTGGTATTGGAAGCCATTAAACGCCGTCTTTCTCTATATATACACTTGTATCAAAAATGACAATTTTTTGTGAAAGTAAAAGTCACATTATTAATTCAGGTTTCATTAACTTGTCATTTGAATAAAGCAATACAAAAATCGCTGATTTAAAATTAATCAGATTAATACATCAAAAATAATTGTTGATCGCAATGACAAAGCTGATTTATTCAATTTAGTAAATATGTACTGCCATAACAGTGTCATATAATTGTTTTCATACCAAAATTAAGGAAATTAATATACATTAAACGGATTTCAAAATTTCTAACATTCATTAAATGCTATGTGCGCGTTTCTTTGAATTGGTTCTATTTATATTTTATCATAAACATATTCACTTCCATAAGTTGTTCGAACTTGTTTTCCAATTATTGTAAAATAAATATGTTTACATCTGATAGTTTTAGCACTCCCAAAACATCACCTTTCCGTATCAAATACATATATTGATGAAAGATGTATCTATGTTAATTAAAATATATATTAATTGATTGACTTTAATCTCTTGTAAAGAAAAAATAAAGGATAGCTGTATTTCCATTATGAAAACTCAAATATAAATATAATAGGTGTATATGAAAAATATCAAAAGATATTAAGCATTGTATTATTGCTATAAATTTTAATTTTGATCTATCTTACCTGCAGTGTACTTGTAGGTGCCCCAGTGGTTGACTGTGATTGCTCAGTGACGGGTTATCAAAATTTTGACGTCGGGAGATAGGGGGCGTATACGTCCGGGGCAAAGCACGTGTACGGGATGTGAGGGTCGTAACGTTAAATGTAGTGAAGTAATTATGATATCTTACCTTGACAAATACACGGCCAACATCAAAGAACTCAAATGTACAGGTGAAACTGAATCCTCGTAAAAGTTGTATCAGATTTCATTCCTAATTACGTATCAGTTTATTTATAGACCGGTTTTAATGTACATGCGAATGGTTCGTGCGTTATAGAGTAGTTTTGAATGTATGACTTACAAATGAATCAGTGGTTTTAAGCTATGAATTATAACCATGACGTAATGAAACTAGATAACATGATATACTATTCACTGGGCGATGATTTATCTGAGAGGTGTAAACCAGATTTTCAGTTATTTAAAAAACACATAATATATTACAATGCATACAAAGAAATACTAGATTGAATGAAATCTTTTACAACGATATCTTAGCTTATTTACGAAAGCCGGTTGGGACCATTTTCGTAGAAGAAAATATTTTTTTTTCCGCGTTATTACGCGAAACTAACGCGTTATATCGCGAAACTTTCGCGTTATTACGCGAAACTAACGCGTATTATTATATGACTGTGATTTTTCCCCTTTCCTGATAAGCCAATTCTAAACATTCTCACTTTGCTTAAATATTATGATCAACCCCGAATCCGCGCTACAGAGTGATAACTCGAGCTCGTACCCGAGTATAATAATAAGGGACTCTCCTGCAATCCGTGACGTCAAATCCAGGGTGACATAACAATCCAACAACTCGATTACGCACCCAAATATAGTAACAAGGGAATTTCCAACTATCTGTGTCGTCAAAAATGTATGCTTGCATGTACATGTATGTACGTGCTCCCGGACAGAGTTTAATAGACTGAATTCTTAAATGTTTTAGCATTTACATTTTGTTGAATTTTAAGCAATAATAAATAATGAAGTCTAAATTCATTGCTGACTTTGACTTATTAATTGTCATCTTGAACTTTTCTCCAGTCGATCACTATTATTTATTTAATCCTAAGACAGATAATGCTAATCATTCTGTAATATGAAAATGTTGCAGTTTTGTCTTATAATAAAGCAGTTATCGACCTGTTTTCAGGTGAATACGATGACCTTCGGCCTCGGGAAATATCATTTTCTCGAGTTTATAAATCATCATATTCACCTGAAAACAGGTCGATAATCGTATAATATCACGAAACTTTTGCGTTATTATGCGGAGCAGGTTATATAAGACGACGAAATGATTTCAGAGTATCAGATACTGACTGTAAAGTTGGTGGGCGAGAACGAAGTTTTTTTTTCTGTCCAGAATTTTGTAATTCATTGAGACTGAATAATGCAACATCGTATATATCAGAGAACTTATTTCCTTATTGTTAAACACTATCGTTTCAAATATCGTTTAAGTGTTGAATTGCTTAGAACAACTCTATCTACTATTGCTAAAAAACTCAAAATGTAAGCTTGGGATAGGCCAAGCTCTGAATAAAATCTCATCAACTGTGGTGCCTCATGTCGATACTCTTCAAAAGTAGCCGATACTTCTTATATCTATATTTATATATTCGTGATATAACGCGTTAGTTAAGAAATAATTAACGATGATTCGTGTATTATTGCAGGATATACAACGAGGACGAGGATATTTTGCAATTAAATTAATAACGAAGGCCGCAGGCCTGAGTTATTAATTAAAATTGCAAAATATCCGAGTCCGAGTTGTATATCCTGCAACAATACACGAGTCAAAGTTGTTTATTTCTATTCTACCATGTACTGTTTAGTTCTGAGATCGACCTCTTTCTAATAGAAAAACAGCAAAGAAACCCCGGGAAAACCTTGTAATTTATTTCTTGAGCATTGCATTATTTGTTGATGAAATTTACAGGCAATACAGTACTACGACCAAGAGCATCTATCATATGGCATTGATTTTGAAAATTAAAAAAAAAGGATAAAAAAAAGAAAAAAAAGTGGGGGCCTCCGTAGGATTCGAACTCGCGTCGTGATAAAAATATATTGAAAGACTAACCCATTAGCCCACTCGGCTATAGTAACCTTTTATTAAACGGGTGAATATTAGATATTTAAAATTGTAACAGCCGTGACTCACGAGCGTGTATTATTGGCACGAGCGTGGGTTATTGGAAAATAATACATGGTTTTTAACCAATCAGAACTGGCGTTACATAGCAAACATGGTAGAATTTCGCGTAATATAACGCGTTAGTTTCGCGTAATAACGCCAATGTTTTGCGATATAACGCGTTAGTTTCGCGTAATAACGCCAAAGTTTCGCGATATAACGCGTTAGTTTCGCGTAATAACGCGAAAAAACTATTATTTTCTTCTACGAAAATGGTCCCAACCGGCTTTCTTAGTTATTAGCCCTAGTAAGAAAATAAATCAAATATAATGATGACTGAATCTCAGTCGGGTTTCTCCCCGGCGACTCAATTATTGATTATAACCAATGAGATTTAGACAGGGCAGTTGACTCTCGGAAGGAAACACGCATTATGGGTGGTCGGGTGGCACAGTGGTAAAACACCTGCCTTTCACCTAGGCGGCCGGGGTTCGATTCCCCGATGGAACATGAAAAGGTATGGGATCACCTGCCCGACTATGTGGGTTTTCCCCGGGTACTCCGGTTTCCTCACATAGTTAGACCCCTCGCGCGCTTCCATCCGAACCAACAGGCGTGATTAATATAAGTTGCATTGACAGCTATAGAAATAAAAATAATTATAAATGGTACGAGGTCATTGGACTCTTGCTTGTCATCGGAAAGTTCAACGTAAGAATATAGCATGCACATAATTCACAAGAAAATAATTTTAGATTGTAATACTATAATACTGTGATAGATCATAACCATTTTAGCAATTGTTCAAAGCAGATCATTCGTTGGTGATAAATTATTGATTTCCTTCAGTAGTCAATTTTTGTCAGATTACGCAAGTTATGCACATTAGTCATGCTAGTTCGCACATATAAAATTCATCTTCAAGATTCTGAAGGCAGTAATTTGATTTGTTAATAGTAAAGGTCACCTGACGTGACCCCTAATGGGATGTTTTTAAGATCCTATTTGAAACGGAGTGATAATAAAGGATCTGAATTAGATTGTGTCATTACACTAAATGAATAGCACTCACGACAAGATCTCAACAGTGATATTTTCAGTGAATTTTAGATTGTGTGTTTTATTCGGAAAGGAATTTCATACCAGTTTCCTGACTATAGATATTATTATAGATAAACGTTCATGTTTCAATGATAGCATCCCTATGTGCCTGTGACTCAAACAAGGGACCCGAGGGGCAGTGACAAAATGGTTCCATTTAGTAATATACTTACAAAATATGGGTCTAGATGCACAGATAACATATGCACTTTAGGATACTTTTGATTTAAAATGTAGTTTATTATATAACCAGGTGAGTGATACAGGTCATCTGGGCCTCTTGTACAATCATGAGATGTAAGCAGTGGGCACAATATTTATTATTAACAAGGTCAAGCACTCGTTGCGCATCAAGCAATATGTTTATGGAAGAAAGTTAGGTAAAGTTGTTTAACGGCTTGTCAACTTCTATGGTCATTTTGAGCCACATATGCCCTAAATGAAATTATATTAAATACTGGATTAAAATCCAATTATAAAAGTACATGTATCTCTACAGTGACCTCTTCATTGGTCAACTGTATAAAGCGGCAGCGTTCTGACAAACAAATTATAAATACCAAATGCAAGAAAACTGAAAACAAGAAATTGAATAATAATACCATTTCCGGAGAACTACGTGGCCCTTGGCCTCTTGTTTCGAAATGTGAAGTGCTATACCTGTGGAAAGACAATTTGATGATACCGTTCCTGTGTGTTATTTTATAATACGAGGATTAAATTTGTATCATTTTATTGCACAACATTATTCTTAACCTCATATTCCTGTGTTATTTTATAATACGGAGTATTTTTTACGGTGGAATTTTGTAATTATTGTATGCCTATTTTTTGAATAAAAAATATCCAACCCAATTGTTTCATCAAAATGGTGTCAGTTCCGGTTAAAATGACGTCGCTTCCGGCTAGAAACATAAACACGGCAACTTTTGAGGCTATGGTTCGGTATTTACCTGGAATAGGAGAGAAACGTGCAAGGACCCTAATTAACATGCGATTTAATTATGGGAAATTGACCACCGAGCACATTACAGCGGCTTTTGGTAGCAGAAAACCCAGATGGAGAGCCAGCCAGGCAGTCACATAAGTCACCGGAGCTCGCTGATTTGTTGGGTATGGGGGAATTCCTAACCCCAGTTCTCGCCCCACCTCAGGTACCTAACACCACATCACAGCCGTCAATGCAGAGACATGGGACACAGGAATTTTCGGAAACATCAGAATTTGATCCCATATCTCGCACCAATATGGTTGGGTTTCCTAATGTAGGGGATCCTACGCGTATTTTTTACAACACGGGTGTTGACGATACAGACAAAAAATGGTCACCATTAAATACCTTGGTACAACCTGTCAACAGCAAGTATTTAATGCCCATGGACTTCCCAGATGTCCCGGTATTTGACCCCAAACAGGAAATTGGTGCCATTCCCAAGTCCAAGCAGCCAGAGTCGCCTAGGGTACCTATACCTAGGACGTTGGAGTCGCCATCTTCGTATGATGAGATGACTAAGCATAGACTTAGTTCACTCTTGTTAGATCGACCCGATGTATCCATTCAACCCCCGCCCAGTCAAGCGCCCAGCTACTACCCCACCGAGGACAAAGCTAGTGTCCAAGTATCGAGGTCGGACAAGACACATCAAAGGTCATGTAAGTCATCGAGGGCACCTAGCAAAGGGACGTCATCGTCGTTCAGGTCTCTTAAGCCAAAATCATAAAGGTCATCGAGGTCACCTGAAAAGCCGAGGCGTCATCATAAAACTAGGTCACCATCGGACGCTAGATCAAGTTCAAAGGGTAGGTCTGGACACCATAGGCGCCGTCATGACTCCAGGTCAACATCCAGGTCTAGAAGACACTCTAGTTCTTCTAGGCATCGAGGATATTCGCCATGTCGTCATGATCGTAGGAGCCGTAGCCGGGGTAATCGGTCTCCTTCAAGGAAAAGTTACAGTGACCGTTCTGTTTCGCGTCGCCACAAACGCTCTGTTTCGCGTCATCGCAGTCACCGTCATCACAATCGCTCCAGTCGTGAGAAGTCGAGATTTTATTTCGACACCTCAAGTTCTGGTAGAGAGTCCAGTAAAGATGGTTATCATAGTTTGGGACCACGGGGTAAGCCACAGAAGCTACCGAAAAACCTCAAGTATGATGGATCGACAAACTGGCTGTCATTCAAGCAGAAGTTTGACAGTTTCCGTACGGTCCTTCACTGGTCAGAGGGAGAATGCCGTGACTACCTGACGTGGGCATTAGATGGTAAGGCCTTGGACTATTTCACTATGAATGTCGGCATGGGACGGGAATGTTCTTTCCGGACAATTATGAAGAAATTGGAGGGACGTTTCGGCGCTAAGGAACTACCAGAGACGTCGAAGGTCAAATTCCAGCAGGCCACTCAGAAGAATGACGAGTCACTTGATGACTGGGCCGACAGAGTTATGACTCTCGCCACGCCAGCATTTCGTCATTTACCGGAGAAACATGCCCGTTCCGAGGCTATTTCCAGATTTTGCCAAAGGGAGCAGCGATAAAGACGCAGGGAAACATGTGTTTCTTAGCAGACCACGGTCCATGGAGGGAGCTCTAAACCTGATGAAGCAATATCAGTATGCTAGCCAGGCCGTGGATGGAAAGAAGAAAAAGGGAAGGGAGGAAACCTCAGTCAACGCAGTGAAGTCTTCTCAAGATGAGATTAAAGCTCTAATTGAGAAGGAAGTCAACAAACTTGCAGCTAAACTGGGAAAGACCAATCTACAGGCTCCAGGAAAGTCTGGTTCTTAAAACTAGGAGGGTCCAGGACTACGGGCCTAGCCTCTGAGCCACTTGGAGATTTAGGCCTAGATATGGAATCTATGGAGGTTTGTAACCCCGTGCCTACTACTCCCATGGTTGTTTCAACCGATCCAGCAAATATTTTGCTATTTAGCTCCTCATTAGTTAAGGTCACAGTTGGACAGGTACCTATTATAGCCAGGATTGATTCCGGAGCGGAGATGACTATTATCTCAACATCTGTATATGACAGACTTCGGAAAAAACCCAAGAAGTTGAAAGACGTTGTAATGAACCTGGCAGACACAGAATCTTCTCTGAATAGTACTTGGATAGCGCCAATTAGTCTGAAAATTGGCTCCAGCGTGTATGTAGCCCCCATTAGTGATGAAATGTTATTAGGACATGACCTCCTACACAAATGGGGCACCATCCACGTCATGAAAACAGACACTCTTCTGTTAGGGGAGGAGAGGGTGTACCTAAACACGAAATTCAGAGATGACAGACCAGTAATCGCCAGAGTTACAGCTGAAAGGAAACTTATAGTACCCCCCAACACTGTCGTCAGAGTCACCGGTAAAATAAACGCGGACCTGGAAGATTATTACATAGAGCCTAGTGGGAACCTGGATCTTCTAGTACCCCGAGTAGTTCGTAATGCCCATACTAAGCCCGTTGTTTGTTTGGTAAATTTAGGCGACAATTTTAGGACCATAAAGAAAGGAGAAATACTAGCAAACGCTTTTGAGGTTCGGGATTATTTTAACCCGAAAACAGCGGATTTTATTCGCTCCGATATAAGCGCCAGACCTATTCAGAGGCATACATATGAGAGGATAACATGTCGCAATGTTGGCGAGTCAGACAAAACCAAAACCTCATCCGATACTGGGAAGGTACCCGAGCATCTCCAGAAATTAGCTGTTGATTCTAGTAAATATTTGACAGAATCTCAGAATAAGGACTTAGTTGAACTTCTTCGTCATTATTCGGACGTTTTCGCTAAGAATGAATTTGATCTCGGGACTTTTGACAAAATTGAGCATGCAGTGGACACCAGCGACGCCAAGCCTGTTAAACTGCGAATGCGTCGTACGCCAGCATCATTCGCCGGGGAGGAGGAAGCACACCTTAAGAAAATGCTGGACGCGTGTGTCATCCAGGAGTCCATGTCGGAGTGGGCGTCAGCACCTGTATTTGTCAGACGAAAGGACGGCTCAATGCGTTGGTGTATTGATTACAGGGCGCTCAATGATGTCACTGTTAAGGACACCTTTACACTACCATAAGTTGAGGATTGTTTGGACACTCTAACTGGAAGTTCGTGGTTCTCGAAACTAGACGCCAACAACGCGTATTGGCAAATCAAGGTTAAGGACACGGATCGAAAGAAAACGGCGTTTCTTACAAAATACGGATTATTTGAACATGTTCGTATGGGTTTTGGTCTGACTAACGCTCCCGCTACATTTTCTCGTGCAATGAATCTCATCTTACGGGGTCTCACTTGGAAAACAGTTCTCGCCTTTTTGGACGACATCCTAGTATTAGGACATACCTTCAGGGAACACTTCAGTAATTTAATAGAAACGTTGGAAAGATTCAGACAGCATGGGATGAAATTAAAACCAAAAAAGTGTCTACTTTTCCAACCGGAAGTCGAGTTTTTAGGTCGTATAGTAGGAAAGGACCAAATAGCGATGTCGGCCTTTACCAACGTCCTTTAAAGATGTGGAGCGGTTTCTCGGCTTGGTGAACTATCATCGTTCTTTTATTAAGGATTTCGCCGAGTTAGCTCAACCCTTGTATAATCTCACAGGAAAGAATAAATTTCATTGGGACGCAGAACAGCAACAGGCCTTCGATAGTCTGAAGAAGGCGCTGACAGAACCTCCCATCTCAGCATTGCCAAATACTAAGGATCCATTCATCTTAGACACAGATGCCTCGGATGTAGCGATTGGAGGGGTGCTGAATCAAGTACAAGACGGGGTTGAGAGAGTCATTGCTTTTAGCAGTTTCTCTCTTACAACCGAACAGAAAAGATACTGCACCACTCGGAAGGAACTGCTTAGTATTGTGAGATTTACAAGACAGTTTAAGTACTACCTTTTAGGTAGACAGTTTACCGTCAGGACGGACCATGATTGTGAAACACAGACCCGGAACCAAACATTGAAATGCGGACGCGCTATTCAGAATCCCGGATGAACTGACTCCATGCCCATCGTACATAGCTGGAATCAAGCCTGAAAACTTGCCCTGTGGAGGCTGCAATTATTGTAAGCGTGCTGATAGACAGTGGGGCGAATTCTCACTGGAAGTAGACGACGTAATCGCCCTAAGGCGAAGTAATACTTGCGGTGATCAAGAGTACCTTATAGGTACCAATAATGTGGCCACATTAGCGAATCCGCAAGGCCGGTTAGGGGACTCTAACCCTATAGAGCCTCCTAAAGGGACAATCAACTGGACACTCATGCCAGGGGTCAATTCATTCTTGAGTGGTTCGAGTTACCTTGTTCACCCTCCAGGTGAACACTGCTGGTTCCGTGTGTAACTCTGCCGGTATAGAAAATAAGCCTACCAGTTTCCTTGAGTGTCCCCTGAACATGCATGCCAGTAAAATATCTTCTGAGAGTCAAACTCCGGGTAGTCATCAGGTAAATAGGGCTACTCCGGTTTTCCTTGGATTGTGGTAGCCATGACAGTGGACTTAAATATATGCATGGGCCATTTGTATTGGCCAACCACCTTCTGCGAGTCAAACTCCGGGGAGTCATCAGGTAAATAGGGATTCCTCGGTTTTCCTTGACAAACCACATCCTGGTTGTGGTAGACATGACAGTGGACTCAAAGATGACATTTTATCCACCTTGCCAGTGGGACATCGTTCAGATGGATCAAGTTTTGATATAGAGCTTCTAGACAATCAGCTCCAGATTAGGATGTGTACAGTCCAGCTAGCGAAAGAAGCTACAGCAGAGACACCATCTTGTTGGGGGTTCACTTACCGTAACTCGAAGATGAACAAGAAAAAGAAAAAGACCTCCAGTTTATCCGGAAATATCTACTGGATGGATCAGAACCTGGACAAGGAGAGCTATTCCTAGCCAGAAGCAAAGTACTACTGGTTAAACAGAAACATCTGTAAACTAATAGACGGTGTGTTATTTAAACAGAAGACTTGTAGTACCAATCTCTTTGACAGAGAAGACCCTCGAGTGGCACCATGACCCTCCCTCAGCTGCACATCAGGGAATAGCCAGAACAAAGGCTAAGCTGGGTACATTTAGGACGAGACGTTGAGACCTATGTAACCTCCTGTGACGTCTGCAGCCGTAACAAGAACAACAAACGCTACGGACGCGTCCCCACGACGGAGTACCACGCCTGTGCTCCTATGGAACGAGTACATATAGATTTCCTCGGACCGTAACCTCAGACAGCAAGTGAAAATGAACACTGCCTCATGATGGTGGATCAATTTACATTCCCCTTCCCTCCCAGAAAGCTGAGATAACAGCGAGAGCAGCTGTGGACGGATTCTTTTCGCGGTTTGGTTATCCGTTTCAAATCTTCTCCGACTGGGGACGAAATTTTGAGAGTAAATTGTTCGAAGCTTTATGCCAGGCTCTCCATATCCATAAAGCTCGTACTACACCTTACAGACCGTCTTCCAATGGACAGGTGGAACGGTATAACCGAACGTTAATGGACGCTGTTCGTTGTTTCCTCGCGAAGTCCCAAAACAAATGGGATGAGCATGTCCAGCAAATAGCAGGAGCTATTCGCGCATCAGTCAATCGGACTACAGGATTCACTCCGAATATGCTGATGCTCGGGAAAGAAGTGAACACGCCAGCCCAGCTCATGTTCCCCCTACCAGGCTAGAAAACCAACAATGTTGATGACTATGTGTCTACCCTGGTAGGAAACCTCGAGAAAGCTCACACCGTCGCTAGAAGTAATTTGAAGACATCTCTTAACCGTATGAGCGTTATTATGACCTACGCTGAAGGAGATGTTGTGTATGTTTTAGATATTGCAGTCACCAAGGGTAAATGTAAAAAACTATGTTCCCCTTGGAAAGGACCGGGAGTTATAGTGAAGAAGATCTCGCTTTATCTGTATCAAATCAAGCTTCGCAGTTCCGTTTTGGTGACCAACCATGATAGAATGGTCCCTTGTTAAGATAGGAAAATCCCTGTGTGGAACCAGACCTTTAAGACAAAAGGGGGAGGAGATGCGGAACTACCAGACCAGAGTACAGAAGGTTTTTGTGTTTGTCGTAAACCATGGCAAGGCCGGTTCATGATACAATGTGATTATTGTCAGGAATGGTATCATGGATCTTGTGTCAACGTAACTGCTACTGAGGCACTTGATATTGACAAATACAAATGTAGGGGTTGCTGTAATAAGTAGTCATGTGCTCTGTTTTGATTATTTACAGATATGGCAAACAGAGGGACCATTCAGCCCATTGATGAGCAGGCAGCAGCGTGTTTACGCCGCGGTGAGCTGTTTCAGCCTCCTACTGCGTTCATCGAACGGATGACCCTGTGTATGTTGTCAGACCAGCGCTTCGACGAGATCGTCCTGGATATGTGCAGTTTGGCGAGGAGTAAGATGGGTAAGAAGGGAGCTAACCGGAGACAACTCGAAGGTTGGCTGAGGAGGGTCGCGGAAACCTTGGATTCGCTGCAGCTCCGTTCATTCGCCTGGATTGAGCAGGTCGCCCCACTGAGTCGTCGCCCCTAAGGTAGGACCTGTACCTGCAGAGTCGACGGCTTGTTACCGTGCCATTCGCCTATCTACAGACCCCAACCTGGAGCGCAGGACTGAGGATGCAGTTACCACTGAGGCCCCTGCAGCATCGGAAGAGGATCACCTGGACCTTTTGGGGGATGACCCAATGGACATTGAGCTCATGCCCCTCAGTGGATACCATGGATACCCTTATGTTGGAGGAGTCGTCGATTGCATCCTCATCCCAGCGACCAGATAGCCAGACTGTATCGTCAGGTCGCGTCTCTGCCAAGGGTCCAGCCAGTGTGCGTGAGGATTTTATCCCCGTTTCCCGTGCTAAGCCCAAGGTAAGTGACCGGACATCTAGGAGTACTCGTCGTACCAGTCCTGGTAAGAGGAGTTCCCGGAGGAGTCATTCGCCTGTTCCTCCCCGTACCAGTCCTCGGAGAGCCGCCAGAAGCTCTCCGGGTACACAGCTACATCACCAGAATATGTACATGTACATGAATAAACCTATTCAATCAGATAGATGTACAGGGGCGGGGCACCTTCTTTAGGAACTTAGATGTGTCTAGTTTTCTCACACCAACACCAATCCAGATTCTACACCGCGTGAATCCTGCGTATAATATTCTAAACAATTCTTCACATTAAACAGCTGACAAAACCTAAAACTTATTCTAATGTTGATACACGTGTCGTGAAGTGGCATTACTCAGTGTGTATGTGTGGTTGTGAGAGGTTGTGTGTGTGTAATATATGTGTGTTGTCAAACTAACCATGCAAGTGATTGTGTGAGAGGCGATAGCCGATGACACCTTGCTATCAATCCGAATGTACAATAGTCATCATTATATACATACTCTAGTATATATTAGAGAGTCTGAAATGTATTTGTCATAAACAAAAGTATGTCTTTCGTTTAAATAGATTATCTCTGCATTAAAGCTCCGACAGAAATCTCCACTTACCTCCCGCTTCCAGGAATTCGCGGTACCTGTCCCTTGTCTTCCTCACAAACTCCATATTGGTACTTTCGTGGGTCCTCCCGTCTTATGACTGACGGCATCTGTATGACAGTCTAGCGCCACTGACTCACCCACTGTAAGTAAATTAAACGCGGCTGAAATCTGTTTCCCACAGAGCTTTTAACTTCAAGTGAGATGTACTGCACAATTATAACAATATGGTCCCAATATCATAAATCGGCCAACCTTAAAATGTATGTACCAGCTTGTTTTCTGGGAATATTTGTAGACTATCACGTCAGGGTTCACTTACACCCACATCTGATCAACAGGGTTTATTGATCATCGGATATATTTGTACATATCAGTGCATGTGGTAACACGTGTTTTTTACGGATGAACACGCTGCACTTTCTACGCTTCATTTGTTATTCATTACTGTGGTGTATTCTAGACGTGGTGTGACCTGTGGTGTATATGAGACGTGGTGTGACCTGTGGTGCATACTAGACGTGGTGTGACCTGTGTTGTATATTAGATGTGGTGTGACATGTGGTGTATACTACACGTGGTGTGACCTGTGGTGTATACTAGACGTGGTGTGACGTGTGTTTTATACTAGACGTGGTGTGACCTGTGGTGTATACTAGACGTGGTGTGACGTGTGTTTTATACTAGACGTTCTGTGACCTGTGTTGTATACTCGACGAGGTGTGACCTATGTTCTATACTACACGTGATGTGACCTGTAGTGTATACTAGACGTGGTGTGACCTGCGGTGTATGCTAGACGTGGTGTGACCTGTGGTGTATACAAGACGTGGTGTGACCTGTGTTGTATACTAGACGTGGTGTGACCTGTAGTGTATACTAGACGTGGTGTGACCTGCGGTGTATACTAGACGTGGTGTGACCTGTGTTGTATATTAGACGTGGTGTGACCTGTGTTGTATATTAGACGTGGTGTGACCTGTAGTGCATACTAGACGTGGTGTGACCTGTGGTGCATACTAGACGTGGTGTGACCTGTAGTGCATACTAGACGTGGTGTGACCTGTAGTGTATAAGAGACGTGGTGTGACATGTAGTGTATACTAGACGTGGTGTGACCTGTGGTGTATACTATACGTGGTGTGACCTGTGGTGCATACTAGACGTGGTGTGACCTGTGGTGTATACTAGACGTGGTGTGACCTGTAGTGTATACTAGACGTGGTGTGACCTGTGGTGTATACTATACGTGGTGTGACCTGTAGTGTATACTATACGTGGTGTGACCTGTGGTGCATACTAGACGTGGTGTGACCTGTGGTGTATACTAGACGTGGTGTGACCTGTGGTGTATACTAGACGTGGTGTGACCTGTAGTGTATACTAGACGTGGTGTGACCTGTGGTGTATACTATACGTGGTGTGACCTGTGGTGCATACTAGACGTGGTGTGACCTGTGGTGTATACTAGACGTGGTGTGACCTGTGGTGCATACTAGACGTGGTGTGACCTGTGGTGTATACTAGACGTGGTGTGACCTGTAGTGTATACTAGACGTGGTGTGACCTGTAGTGTATACTAGACGTGGTGTGACCTGTGATGTATACTAGATGTGGTGTGACCTGTGATGTATACTAGATGTGGTGTGACCTGTAGTGTATACTAGACGTGGTGTGACCTGTAGTGTATACTAGACGTGGTGTGACCTGTGATGTATACTAGATGTGGTGTGACCTGTGATGTATACTAGATGTGGTGTGACCTGTAGTGTATACTAGACGTGGCGTGACCTGTGATGCATACTATATCTGTAATGTATTGTAGATGTTTTGGTCACCAATGCTTTAAATTTGATGAAAAGTAATGTTTTATGTTTGTGTATGAAGTTTATTTAATAGTTTCTGAAGTCTACATCCGGGAATGCCGGGTAACTAGGTGACAGTGACTGAAACAGATACAGTGTAAAGTTTCACTGGTTACGATGAATACGTGTCGACCACTTCAAAGTACATTTTATTTGTACCCGGATTTCAGCAGTATGACGAAGGAAGTACCGACATTGTCAATACACGATTGTCCTAAATACTGTATAAGCCAAACAGCCATGTCTTACAATTCCGGACCTTTCTATTGCGTTCAAAGAGATAGCGTCCCTATTTATCGCGAGAACAACAGATCGGAAAAAACACCAATTACGTCTAGGGAATTAGAATAATATAACCACACACATTGTGTCTAGAGAGACAAAACACATGCATGGTGTCTAGAGCGAGAACAGGAGAACGTCACCAGGTGTGTCTAGAGAGACAGAATACATTGTGTCTAGAGAGACAGAATACATTGTGTATAGAGAGAGAGAATACATTGTGTCTAGAGAGACAGAATACATTGTGTCTAGAGAGACAGAATACATTGTGTCTAGAGAGACAGAATACATTGTGTATAGAGAGAGACAGAATACATTGTGTCTAGAGAGACAGAATGCATTGTGTCTAGAGAGACAGAATACATTGTGTATAGAGAGAGAGAGAATACATTGTGTCTAGAGAGACAGAATACATTGTGTCTAGAGAGATATAATACATTGTGTCTAGAGAGACAGAATACATTGTGTCTAGAGAGACAGAATACATTGTCTAGAGAGACAGAATACATTGTGTCTAGAGAGACAGAATACATTGTGTCTAGAGAGACAGAATACATTGTGTCTAGAGAGACAGAATACATTGTGTCTAGAGAGACAGAATACATTGTGTCTAGAGAGACAGAATACATTGTGTTTAGAGAGATAGAATACATTGTCTAGAGACACAGAATACCTTGTGTCTAGAGACACAGAATACATTGTGTCTAGAGACACAGAATACATTGTGTCTAGAGAGACAGAATACATTGTGTCTAGAGAGACAGAATACATTGTGTCTGGAGAGAGAGAAGTAGATAACAGATACTGGTCGCTGTAGGAAGGCTCTATGTTTATATGTCGATGAATACACACACATATAAAAAAACCCTCAATGACTCGACCTTTTACCTGCGTGTCTGTGATGGAACTTTTGTATGCCTAAAACACAAAACCTGTTTGTAAGCAATGGCAACGATGTTACTAGGTGTTGTCAAGGAAAGAATCGGTGTCGAAACAACATAAGTTGTTTTTTATCACTTGTTGCAGTGACGAGTCTATTTCTATTACTCTTTAAGTGCGAAGTCAACTAACATTTAATTGTAGGCCATTTACAGCAGTTAATAAAATCATCACATTCTATATACGTTTTCTGTGTGATTTGAGCTGTAAAGGAGATTTAACACACATTACGTCTTGATCAGAATCTTCATTTAAAGTTACTTAGAAATGATCGGTAGTCATGGTTACCTATAAACAATAACAATAAACAATAATACGTGGTGTGACCTGTGGTGCATACTAGACGTGGTGTGACCTGTGTTGTATATTAGATGTGGTGTGACATGTGGTGTATACTACACGTGGTGTGACCTGTGGTGTATACTAGACGTGGTGTGACGTGTGTTTTATACTAGACGTGGTGTGACCTGTGGTGTATACTAGGCGTGGTGTGACCTGTGGTGTATACTAGACGTGGTGTGACGTGTGTTTTATACTAGACGTGCTGTGACCTGTGTTGTATACTCGACGAGGTGTGACCTGTGGTGTATACTCGACGAGGTGTGACCTATGTTCTATACTACGCGTGATGTGACCTGTAGTGTATACTAAACGTGGTGTGACCTGTGGTGTATACTAGACGTGGTGTGACCTGCGGTGTATACTAGACGTAGTGTGACCTGTGTTGTATATTAGACGTGGTGTGACCTGTGTTGTATATTAGACGTGGTGTGACCTGTGGTATATACTAGACGTGGTGTGACCTGTAGTGTATACTAGGCGTGGTGTGACCTGTGGTGTATACTAGACGTGGTGTGATGTGTGTTTTATACTAGACGTGGTGTGACATGTACTGTATATTAGACGTGGTGTGACCTGTGGTGTATACTAGACGTGGTGTGACCTGTAGTGTATACTAGACGTGGTATGACCTGTAGTGTATACTAGACGTGGTGTGACCTGTGGTGTATACTAGACGTGGTGTGACCTGTGGTGTATACTAGATGTGGTGTGACCTGTAGTGCATACTAGACGTGGTGTGACCTGTAGTGCATACTAGACGTGGTGTGACCTGTGGTGCATACTAGACGTGGTGTGACCTGTAGTGCATACTAGACGTGATGTGACATGTAGTGTATACTAGACGTGGTGTGACATGTAGTGTATACTAGACGTGGTGTGACCTGTGGTGTATACTATACGTGGTGTGACCTGTGGTGCATACTAGACGTGGTGTGACCTGTGGTGTATACTAGACGTGGTGTGACCTGTGGTGCATACTAGACGTGGTGTGACCTGTGGTGTATACTAGACGTGGTGTGACCTGTAGTGTATACTACACGTGTTGTGACCTGTTGTGTATACTTCACGTGGTGTGACCTGTGGTGTATACTAGACGTGGTGTGACCTGTAGTGTATACTAGACGTGGTGTGACCTGTAGTGTATACTAGACGTGGTGTGACCTGTAGTGTATACTAGACGTGGTGTGACCTGTGGTGTATACTAGACGTGGTGTGACCTGTGGTGTATACTAGATGTGGTGTGACCTGTAGTGCATACTAGACGTGGTGTGACCTGTAGTGCATACTAGACGTGGTGTGACCTGTGGTGCATACTAGACGTGGTGTGACCTGTAGTGCATACTAGACGTGATGTGACATGTAGTGTATACTAGACGTGGTGTGACATGTAGTGTATACTAGACGTGGTGTGACCTGTGGTGTATACTATACGTGGTGTGACCTGTGGTGCATACTAGACGTGGTGTGACCTGTGGTGTATACTAGACGTGGTGTGACCTGTGGTGCATACTAGACGTGGTGTGACCTGTGGTGTATACTAGACGTGGTGTGACCTGTAGTGTATACTACACGTGTTGTGACCTGTTGTGTATACTTCACGTGGTGTGACCTGTGGTGTATACTAGACGTGGTGTGACCTGTAGTGTATACTAGACGTGGTGTGACCTGTAGTGTATACTAGACGTGGTGTGACCTGTAGTGTATACTAGACGTGGTGTGACCTGTGATGTATACTAGACGTGGTGTGACCTGTAGTGTATACAAGACGTGGTGTGACCTGTGTTGTATACTAGACGTGGTGTGACCTGTGGTGTATACTAGACGTGGTGTGACCTGTGATGTATACTAGACGTGGTGTGACCTGTAGTGTATACTAGACGTGGTGTGACCTGTGGTGTATACTAGACGTGGTGTGACCTGTGATGTATACTAGATGTGGTGTGACCTGTAGTGTATACTAGACGTGGCGTGACCTGTGATGCATACTATATCTGTAATGTATTGTAGATGTTTTGGTCACCAATGCTTTAAATTTGATGAAAAGTAATGTTTTATGTTTGTGTATGAAGTTTATTTAATAGTTTCTGAAGTCTACATCCAGGAATGCCGGGTAACTAGGTGACAGTGACTGAAACAGATACAGTGTAAAGTTTCACTGGTTACGATGAATACGTGTCGACCACTTCAAAGTACATTTTATTTGTACCCGGATTTCAGCAGTATGACGAAGGAAGTACCGACATTGTCAATACACGATTGTCCTAAATACTGTATAAGCCAAAACAGCCATGTCTTACAATTCCGGACCTTTCTATTGCGTTCAAAGAGATAGCGTCCCTATTTATCGCGAGAACAACAGAACGGAAAAAACACCAATTAGGGAATTAGAATAATATAGACGTGGTGTGACCTGTGATGTATACTAGACGTGGTGTGACCTGTAGTGTATACAAGACGTGGTGTGACCTGTGTTGTATACTAGACGTGGTGTGACCTGTGGTGTATACTAGACGTGGTGTGACCTGTGATGTATACTAGACGTGGTGTGACCTGTAGTGTATACTAGACGTGGTGTGACCTGTGGTGTATACTAGACGTGGTGTGACCTGTGATGTATACTAGATGTGGTGTGACCTGTAGTGTATACTAGACGTGGCGTGACCTGTGATGCATACTATATCTGTAATGTATTGTAGATGTTTTGGTCACCAATGCTTTAAATTTGATGAAAAGTAATGTTTTATGTTTGTGTATGAAGTTTATTTAATAGTTTCTGAAGTCTACATCCAGGAATGCCGGGTAACTAGGTGACAGTGACTGAAACAGATACAGTGTAAAGTTTCACTGGTTACGATGAATACGTGTCGACCACTTCAAAGTACATTTTATTTGTACCCGGATTTCAGCAGTATGACGAAGGAAGTACCGACATTGTCAATACACGATTGTCCTAAATACTGTATAAGCCAAAACAGCCATGTCTTACAATTCCGGACCTTTCTATTGCGTTCAAAGAGATAGCGTCCCTATTTATCGCGAGAACAACAGAACGGAAAAAACACCAATTAGGGAATTAGAATAATATAACCACACACATTGTGTCTAGAGAGACAAAACACATGCATGGTGTCTAGAGCGAGAACAGGAGAACGTCACCAGGTGTGTCTAGAGAGACAGAATACATTGTGTCTAGAGAGACAGAATACATTGTGTATAGAGAGAGAGAATACATTGTGTCTAGAGAGACAGAATGCATTGTGTCTAGAGAGACAGAATACATTGTGTCTAGAGAGACAGAATACATTGTGTCTAGAGAGACAGAATACATTGTGTCTAGAGAGAGAGAATACATTGTGTCTAGAGAGACAGAATGCATTGTGTCTAGAGAGACAGAATGCATTGTGTCTAGAGAGACAGAATACATTGTGTCTAGAGAGACAGAATACATTGTGTCTAGAGAGACAGAATACATTGTGTATAGAGAGAGAGAGAATACATTGTGTCTAGAGAGACAGAATGCATTGTGTCTAGAGAGACAGAATGCATTGTGTAGAGAGAGAGAGAGAATACATTGTGTCTAGAGAGACAGAATACATTGTGTCTAGAGAGATATAATACATTGTGTCTAGAGAGACAGAATACATTGTGTCTAGAGAGACAGAAGACATTGTGTCTAGAGAGACAGAATACATTGTGTCTAGAGAGACAGAATACCTTGTGTCTAGAGACACAGAATACATTGTGTCTAGAGAGACAGAATACATTGTGTCTAGAGAGATAGAATACATTGTGTCTAGAGAGACAGAATACATTGTGTCTAGAGAGACAGAATACATTGTGTCTAGAGAGAGAGAAGTAGATAACAGATACTGGTCGCTGTAGGAAGGCTCTATGTTTATATGTCGATGAATACACACACATATAAAAAACCCTCAATGATTCGACCTGTTACCTGCGTGCCTGTGATGGAACTTTTGTGTGCCTAAAACACAAAACCTGTTTGTAAGCAATGGCAACGATGTTACTAGGTGTTGTCAAGGGAAGAATCGGTGTCGAAACAACATAAGTTGTTTTGTTATCACTTGTTGCAGTGACGAGTCTATTTCTATTACTCTTTAAGTGCGAAGTCAACTAACATTTAATTGTAGGCCATTTACAGCAGTTAATAAAATCATCACATTCTATATACGTTTTCTGTGTGATTTGAGCTGTAAAGGAGATTTAACACACATTACGTCTTGATCAGAATCTTCATTTAAAGTTACTTAGAAATGATCGGTAGTCATGGTTACCTATAAACAGTGACCCGCTTTGGTAGGATTTCAACCAACGACATTACACAGTTATTAACATATGATCATTATTAACCATATTTTTATGTATCGTTCACTTTGATTTATTCCGGTTTCATTTTAAAAACTATATTAACAAACATATGAACTGGCATTAAATTATATGTTGTATGTCAAATCAATGTGTTTTCAGAGAATCATACAAGTGAGGTGTAAAAACATGGATGCTTTTGAAATCAATATGCGTTATTAATAAAGTACATCGTTACCCATGAGTTCACCAGCACGTGTCTGTATACAGAAATGTTACACTATTCCGAATCACTTCTATGCCTGGCCACGTATCTCTACGCCTGCATAGATAATTGACTAATATATTGCTGACACGTTAATTATGTATCCCCATCGAACAAATGTATGATGCGTTGTTTATTAGATATTATTGTCTATCGCCACCTAAAATAAAAGCATGCCACCAGTCTTTGTCTCTTGACCACAGTGTTCAAGCTGCTTGACCCCTGTCGTAAAAATCAATAGGCTAAACCTTTACCACAGATATTTTCTGCTAGATAAACAAGGAAGCTTTTTTAGAAACACGACAAGTAGTTATTGTGAGTCAGTACATGTTTTAGTTTGATGAAAACGCTTACCATTCCTGGTCTCCTGGTGCTCCATACAAACCTATATCCTTGTTCATATTTGTCCCTCGTTGTTTCGTTATGAAGAAGGAATTATTAAAAAGGAAAATTTAAATATTGTTGACTTAGCTGGTTGTTAAAGCACATCATTTTTTATAGCCACGTTCGTGTTGTTGGTCCGTATGCTTTAGAAATACGGACTTCGAAGAACTCGCCGATTTAGCTCAACCCTTGTATAATCTCACAGGAAAGAATAAATTTCATTGGGACGCAGAACAGCAACAGGCCTTCGATAGTCTGAAGAAGGCGCTGACAGAACCTCCCATCTCAGCATTGCCAAATACTAAGGATCCATTCATCTTAGATACAGATGCCTCGGATGTAGCGATTGGAGGGGTGCTGAATCAAGTACAAGACGGGGTTGAGAGAGTTATTGCTTTTAGCAGTTTCTCTCTTTCAACCGAACAGAAAAGAAACTGCACCACTCGGAAGGAACTGCTTAGTATTGTGAGATTTACAAGACAGATGAAGTACTACCTTTTAGGTAGACAGTTTACCGTCAGGACGGACCATTCAAGTCTAACATGGCTGTTACGGTTTAAGGAGCCGCAGGGACAGCTCGCACGATGGATGGAAGAACTTTCTCAATACCACATGATTGTGAAACACAGACCCGGAACCAAACATGGAAATGCGGACGCGCTATCCAGAATCCCGGATGAACTGACTCCATGCCCATCGTACATAGCTGGAATCAAGCCTGAAAACTTGCCCTGTGGAGGCTGCAATTATTGTAAGCGTGCTGATAGACAGTGGGGCGAATTCTCACTGGAAGTAGACGACGTAACCGCCCTAACGGGAAGTAATACTTGCGGTGATAAGGGGTACCTTATAGGTACCAACAATGTGGCCACATTAGCGAATCCGCAAGGCCGGTTAGGGGACTCTTACCCTATAGAGCCTCCTAAAGGGACAATCAACTGGACACTCATGCCAGGGGTCAATTCATTCTTGAGTGGTTCGAGTTACCTTGTTCACCCTCCAAGTGAACACGGCTGGTTCCGTGTGTAACTCTGCCGGTATAGAAAATAAGCCTACCAGTTTCCTTGAGTGTCCCCTGAACATGCATGCCAGTAAAATATCTTCTGAGAGTCAAACTCCGGGTTGTCATCAGGTAAATAGGGCTACTCCGGTTTTCCTTAGATTGTGGTAGCCATGACATTGGACTTAAAGATGCCAGGGCCATTTGTATTGGCCAAACACCTTCTGCGAGTTAAACTCCGGGGAGTCATCAGGTAAATAGGGCTTCCTCGGTTTTCCTTGACTAACCACATCCTGGTTGTGGTAGACATGACAGTGGACTCAAAGATGACAGTTTATCCACCTTGCCAGTGGAACATCGTTCAGATGGATCAAGTTTTGATATAGAGCTTCTAGACAATCAGCTCCAGATAAGGATGTGTACAGTCCAGCTAGCGAAAGAAGCTACAGCAGAGACACCATCTTGTTGGGGGTTCACTTACCGTTACTCAAAGATGAACAAGAAAAAGACACAGACCTCCAGTTTATCCGGAAATATCTACTGGATGGATCAGAACCTGGACAAGGAGAGCTATTCCTAGCCTCTCCAGAAGCAAAGTACTACTGGTTAAACAGAAACATCTGTAAACTAATAGACGGTGTGTTATTTAAACAGAAGACTGACAGTGACGATTTGGTGCTTGTAGTGCCAATCTCTCTGACAGAGAAGACCCTCGAGTGGCACCACGACCCTCCCTCAGCTGCACATCAGGGAATAGCCAGAACAAAGGCTAAGCTGAAAGAAAAGTTTTCTGGGTACATTTAGGACGAGACGTTGAGACCTATGTAACCTCCTGTGACGTCTGCAGCCGTAACAAGAACAACAAACGCTACGGACGCGTCCCCATGACGGAGTACCACGCCGATGCTCCTATGGAACGAGTACATATAGATTTCCTCGGACCGTTACCTAAGACAGCAAGTGGAAATGAACACTGCCTCATGATGGTGGATCAATTTACCAAATGGGTGGAGTGCATTCCCCTTCCCTCCCAGAAAGCTGAAATAACAGCGAGAGCAGCTGTGGACGGATTCTTTTCGCGGTTTGGTTATAAGTTTCAAATCTCCTCCGACCGGGGACGAAATTTTGAGAGTAAATTGTTCGAAGCTTTATGCTAGGCTCTCCATATCCATAAAGCTCGTACTACACCTTACAGACCGTCTTCCAATGGACAGGTGGAACTGTATAACCGAACGTTAATGGACGCTGTTCCTTGTTTCCTCGCGAAGTCCCAAAACAAATGGGATCAGCATGTCCAGCAAATAGCAGGAGCTATTCGCGCATCAGTCAATCGGACTACAGGATTCACTCCGAATATGCGGATGCTCGGGAAAGAAGTGAACACGCCAGCCCAGCTCATGTTCCCCCTACCAGGCCAGAAAACCAACAATGTTGATGACTATGTGTCTACCCTGGTAGGAAACCTCGAGAAAGCTCACACCGTCGATAGAAGTAATTTGAAGACATCTCTTAACCGTATGAGCGTTATTATGACCTACGCTGAAGGAGATGTTGTGTATCTTTTAGATATTGCAGTCACCAAGGGTAAATGTAAAAAAAACTATATTCCCCTTGGAAATGACCGGGAGTTATAGTGAAGAAGATCTCGCCTTATCTGTATCAAATCAAGCTTCGCAGTTCCGTTTTGGTGACCAACCATGATAGAATGGCACCTTGTTAAGATAGGAAAATCCCTGTGTGGATCCAGACCTTTAAGACAAAAGGGGGAGGAGATGCGGAGCTACCAGACCAGAGTACAGAAGTTGTTTGTGTTTGTCGTAAACCATGGCAAGGCCGGTTCATGATACAATGTGATTATTGTCAGGAATGGTATCATGGATCTTGTGTCAACGTAACTGCTACTGAGGCACTTGATATTGACAAATACAAATGTAGGGGTTGCTGTAATAAGTAATCATGTGCTCTGTTTTGATTATTTACAGATATGGCAAACAGAGGGCCATTCAGCCCATTGATGAGCAGGCAGCAGCGTGTTTACGCCGCGGTGAGCTGTTTCAGCCTCCTACTGCGTTCATCGAACGGATGGCCCTGTGTATGTTGTCAGACCAGCGCTTCGACGAGATCGTCCTGGATATGTGCAGTTTGGCGAGGAGTAAGATGGGTAAGAGGGGGGCTAACCGGAGACAACTCGAAGGTTGGCTGAGGAAGGTCGCGGAAACCTTGGATTCGCTGCAGCTCCGTTCATTCGCCTGGATTGAGCAGCACGTCGCCCCACTGAGTCGTCGCCCCAAGGTAGGACCTGTACCTGTAGAGTCGACGGCTTGTTACCGTGACATTCGCCTATCTACAGACCCCAACCTAGAGCGCAGGACTGAGGATGCAGTTACCACTGAGGCCCCTGCAGCATCGGAAGAGGATCACCTGGACCTTTTGGGGGATGACCCAATGGACATTGAGCTCATACCCTCAGTGGATACCATGGATACCCCTATGTTGGAGGAGTCGTCGATTGCATCCTCATCCTAGCGACCAGATAGCCAGACTGTATCGTCAGGTCGCGTCTCTGCCAAGGGTCCAGCCAGTGTGCGTGAGGATTTTATCCCCGTTTCCCGTGCTAAGCCCAAGGTAAGTGACGGGCCATCTAGGAGTACTCGTCGTACCAGTCCTCGTAAGAGGAGTTACCGGAGTCATTCGCCTGTTCGCCCCCGTACCAGTCCTCGGAGAGCCGCCAGAAGCTCTCCGGGTACACAGCTACATCACCAGAATATGTACATGTACATGAATAAACCTATTCAATCAGATAGATGTACAGGGGCGGGGCACCTTATTTAGGAACTTAGATGTGTCTAGTTTTCTCACACCAACACCAATCCAGATTCTACACCGCGTGAATCCTGCGTATAGTATTCTAAACAATTCTTCACATTAAACAGCTGACAAAACCCAAAACTTATTCTAATGTTGATACACGTGTCGTGTATGTATGTGTGGTTGTAAGAGGTTGTGTGTGTGTAATAGATGTGTGTTGTCAAACTAACCATGCAAGTGGTTGTGTGAGAGGCGACAGCCGGTGACACCTTGCTATCAATCCGCATGTACAGTAGTCATCTTATATACATACTCTAGTATATATTAGAGAGTCTGAAATGTATTTGTCTTAAACAAAAGTATGTCTTTCGTTTAAATAGATTATCTCCGCATTAAAGCTCCGACAGAAATCTCCACTTACCTCCCGCTTCCAGGAATTCGCGGTACATGTCCCTTATCTTCCTCACAAACTCCATATTGGTACTTTCGTGGGTCCTCCCGTCTTATGACTGACGGCATCTGTATGACAGTCTAGCGCCACTGACTCACCCAGTGTAAGTAAATTAAACGCGGCTGCAATCTGTTTCCCACAGAGCTTTTAACTTCAAGTGAGATGTACTGCATAATTATAACAATATGGTCCCAATAACAAAAATCAGCCAACCTTAAAATGTATGTACCAGCTTGTTTTCTGGGAACATTTGTAGACTATCACGTCACGGTTCACTTACACCCACATCATCGGATATATTTGTACATACCAGTGCATGTGGTAACACGTGTTTTTTTACGGATGAACACGCTGCACTTTCTACGCTTCATCTATTATTCATTACTGTGGTGTATACTAGACGTGGTGTGACCTGTGGTGTATACTAGACGTGGTGTGACCTGTGGTGCATACTAGACGTGGTGTGACCTGTGGTGCATACTAGACGTGGTGTGACCTGTAGTGTATACTAGACGTGGTGTGACCTGTGGTGTATACTAGACGTGGTGTGACCTGTAGTGTATACTAGACGTGGTGTGACCTGTTGTGTATACTTCACGTGGTGTGACCTGTGGTGTGTACTAGACGTGGTGTGGCCTGTGGTGTATACAAGACGTGGTGTGACATGTGGTGTATACTAGACGTGGTGTGACCTGTAGTGTATACTACACGTGGTGTGACATGTGGTGTATACTAGACGTGGTGTGACCTGTAGTGTATACTAGACGTGGTGTGACCTATGGTGTATACTACACGTGGTGTGACCTGTGGTGTATACTACACGTGGTGTGACCTGTAGTGTATACTAGACGTGGTTTGACCTGTAGTGTATACTAGACGTGGTGTGACCTGTGTTGTATACTAGACGTGGTGTGACCTATGGTGTATACTAGACGTAGTGTGACCTGTAGTGTATACTAGACGTGGTGTGACCTGTGGTGCATACTAGACGTGGTGTGACCTGTGTTGTATACTAGACGTGGTGTGACCTGTGTTGTATTCTAGACGTGGTGTGACCTGTAGCGTATACTACACGTGGTGTGACCTGTGGTGTATACTAGACGTGGTGTGATCTGTGGTGTATACTAGACGTGGTGTGAACTGTAGCGTATACTACACGTGGTGTGACCTGTGTTGTATACTCGACGTGGTGTGACCTGTGGTGTATACTAGACCTGGTGTGACCTGTGGTGTATACTAGACGTGGTGTGACCTGTAGTGTATACTAGACGTGGTGTGACCTGTAGTGTATACTAGACGTGGTGTGACCTGTTGTGTATACTTCACGTGGTGTGACCTGTGGTGTGTACTAGACGTGGTGTGGCCTGTGGTGTATACAAGACGTGGTGTGACCTGTAGTGTATACAAGACGTGGTGTGACCTGTTGTGTATACTTCACGTGGTGTGACCTGTGGTGTATACTAGACGTGGTGTGACCTGTAGTGTATACTTGACGTAGTGTGACCTGCGTTGTATACTAGACGTGGTGTGACCTGTGGTGTATACTATACGTGGTGTGACCTGTAGCGTATACTAAAAGTGGTGTGACCTGTGGTGTATACTAGACGTGGTGTGACCTGTGGTGTATATTAGACGTGGTGTGACCTGTAGTGCATACTAGACGTAGTGTGACCTGCGTTGTATACTAGACGTGGTGTGACCTGTGGTGTATACTATACGTGGTGTGACCTGTGGTGTATACTAGGCGTGGTGTGACCTGTGGTGTATACTAGACGTGGTGTGACGTGTGTTTTATACTAGACGTGGTGTGACCTGTAGTGTATACTAGACGCGGTGTGACCTGTGTTGTATACTAGACGTGGTGTGACCTGTGGTGTATACTAGACGTGGTGTGACCTGTGGTGTATATTAGACGTGGTGTGACCTGTGTTTTATACTAGACGTGGTGTGACCTGTGTTGTATATAAGACGTGGTGTGACCTATGGTGCATACTAGACGTGGTGTGACATGTAGTGTATACTAGACGTGGTGTGACCTGTGGTGTATACTAGGCGTGGTGTGACCTGTAGTGCATACTAGATGTGGTGTGACCTGTACTGTATATTAGATGTGGTGTGACGTGTGTTGTATATTAGATGTGGTGTGACCTGTGGTGTATACTAGACGTGGTGTGACCTGTGGTGTATATTAGACGTGGTGTGACCTGTGGTGTATACTAGACGTGGTGTGACCTGTGTTGTATATAAGACGTGGCGTGACCTATGGTGCATACTAGACGTGATGTGACCTGTGGTGCATAATAGACGTGGTGTGACCTGTAGTGTGTACTAGACGTGGTGTGACCTGTACTGTATATTAGATGTGGTGTGACCTGTGGTATATACTAGACGTGGTGTGACATGTAGTGTATACTAGACGTGGTGTGACCTGTGGTGTATACTAGACGTGGCGTGACCTGTGATACATACTATATCTGTAATGTATTGTAGATGGTTTGGTCACCAATGCTTTAAATTTGATGAAAAGGAATGTTTTATGTTTGTGTATGAAGTTTATTTAATAGTTTCTGAAGTCTACATCCGGGAATGCCGGGTAACTAGGTGACAGTGACTGAAACAGATACATGTACAGTGTAAAGTTTCACTGGTTACGATGAATACGTGTCGACCACTTCAAAGTACATTTTATTTGTACCCGGATTTCAGCAGTATGACGAAGGAAGTACCGACATTGTCAATACACGATTGTCCTAAATACTGTATAAGCCAAAACAGCCATGTCTTACAATTCCGGACCTTTCTATTGCGTTCAAAGAGATAGCGTCCCTATTTATCGCGAGAACAACAGAACGGAAAAAACACCAATTACGTCTAGGGAATTAGAATAATATAACCACACACATTGTGTCTAGAGAGACAAAACACATGGTGTCTAGAGCGAGAACAGGAGAACGTCACCAGGTGTGTCTAGAGAGACAGAATACATTGTGTATATATAGAGAGAATACATTGTGTCTAGAGAGACAGAATGCATTGTGTCTAGAGAGACAGAATACATTGTGTCTAGAGAGACAGAATACATTGTGTCTAGAGAGACAGAATACATTGTGTCTAGAGAGAGAGAATACATTGTGTCTAGAGAGACAGAATACATTGTGTCTAGAGAGACAGAATACATTGTGTCTAGAGAGAGAGAAGTAGATAACAGATAATGGTCGCTGTAGGAAGGCTCTATGTTTATATGTCGATGAATACACACACATATAAAAAAAAAACCTCAATGACTCGACCTTTTACCTGCGTGCCTGTGATGGAACTTTTGTATGCCTAAAACACAAAACCTGTTTGTAAGCAATGGCAACGATGTTACTAGGTGTTGTCAAGGGAAGAATCGGTGTCGAAACAACATAAGTTGTTTTTTATCACTTGTTGCAGTGACGAGTCTATTTATATTACTCTTTAAGTGCGAAGTCAACTAATATTTAATTGTAGGCCATTTACAGCGGTTAATAAAATCATCACATTCTATATACGTTTTCTGTGTGATTTGAGCTGTAAAGGAGATTTAACACACATTACGTCTTGATCAGAATCTTCATTTAAAGTTACTTAGAAATGATCGGTAGTCATGGTTACCTATAAACAGTGACCCGCTTTGGTAGGATTTCAACCAACGACATTACACAGTTATTAACATATGATCATTATTAACCATATTTTTATGTATCGTTCACTTTGATCTATTCCGGTTTCATTTTAAAAACTATATTAACAAACATATGAACTGACATTAAATTATATGATGTATGTCAAATCATTGTGTTTTCAGAGAATCATACAAGTGAGGTGTAAAAACATGGATGCTTTTGAAATCAATATGCGTTATTAATAAAGTACATCCTGACCCATGAGTTCACTAGCACGTGTCTGTATACATAACTGTTACACTATTCCGAATCTCTTCTATGCCTGGCCACGTATCTATGCGTCTGCATAGATAATTGACTAATATATTGCTGACACGTTAATTATGTATCCCCATCGAACAAATGTATGATGCGTTGTTTATTAGATATTATTGTCTATCGCCACCTAAAATAAAAGCATGCCACCAGTCTTTGTCTCTTGACCACAGTGTTCAAGCTACTTGACCCCTGTCGTAAAAATCAATAGGCTAAACCTTTACCACCGATATTTTCTGCTAGATGAACAAGGAAGCTTTTTTAGAAACACGACAAGTAGTTGTCGTGAGTCAGTACATGTTTTAGTTTGATGAAAACGCTTACCATTCCTGGTCTCCTGGTGCTCCATACAAATCTATATCCTTGTTCATATTTTTCCCTCGTTGTTTCGTTATGAAGAAGAATAATATATTTACGTATGGACACAGACTCAGTCAGGAATTCTTAAAAAGGAAAATTTAAATATTGTTGACTTAGCTGGTTGTTAAAGCACATCATTTTTATAGCCACGTTCGTGTTATTAGTCCTTATGCTTTAGAAATACGGACTTCGAAGAACTCGCCGAGTTAGCTCAACCCTTGTATAATCTCACAGGAAAGAATCAATTTCATTGGGACGCAGAACAGCAACAGGCCTTCGATAGTCTGAAGAAGGCGCTGCGGAAACCTCCCATCTTAGCATTGCCAAATACTAAGGATCCATTCATCTTAGATACAGATGCCTCGGATGTAGCGATTGGAGGGGTGCTGAATCAAGTACAAGACGGGGTTGAGAGAGTTATTGCTTTTAGCAGTTTCTCTCTTACAACCGAAGCTGGAATCAAGGAGAGCCGCCAGAAGCCCTTCAGTGCCTGCCCCTAGTCGTCGGACAAGCCCCCGTAAGCGCCCTCACAGCCAGTCAACTGGACCTATTCCTAAGAAGACAGTCCATGTTGAGGAGCCCCTGACTACTAGAGTTGTGTCGTCTGCCTAGCCGAGACGAGGAGGGATAGTGGTAGAGGTTCCAAGAGGTTCAGGACCTACGTCGCGGAGCCGATCGTCGAGGGACAGACACTGTTTGATTCCCGGCTGCACGGAGGTTAGGAGCTACGCCAAGCCCCACGCATTTAATTATCATCTACCTAGGGTTTTTGACGAGGGCTTGCCCCCTGCAGCAATCAAAGTTCTTCGTGGACGGAAGGAGGCCCTTTTACAAGCCGCTGTATGGCTTTTGAGAAGAGCCGTGGACAACCTTGTTGAGTACGTGGAGATGCAGCACCTTTTGACGTCATCATCGGAGAAGGTCAGTTTTGCAGACTGCCAGATAGTGGCGATGAGGGCATTTTGTGGCTATTTGAGTGTACCTTGTCCAGACAACTTCACGTTGGAACCGATGAACTCTGTAGCCGTCCTCCTCCACTGGAAGGCTCTGTTGCTGATAGCTGCCCGGATCCCTGCTACCGAGCGAGAGTACTGGAGGACGTTATTTCCTGCTCCTGAGGAAGTGGGAAACCGAACCCCTCGGGCGTTTGATGCCCACTTCCATCTCGACCGCACCCTGAAGGCCATGGGACTACGACTTGACTCTACGTTCCAGTCGGTTTTGGATGGTACCAGGATGGACAAGGGAAAGGAAGTAATCGTCGCCGGGACTTGTACATCTTTCTGCGACCCAGAGACTACTCCAACCACGGATTGTCTGAAGACCCTACCAGCGGACATGGAGGTCGCAGTAGGTGTACACCCCAAGAAGAGATATTCAAGCTCGGGGTTGGACCGCGACATCAGGAAGCTGAAAGACCTAGTACGACAACGCAGAGTGACAGCAGTTGGCGAAGTTGGTTCGGACCACTCCGTACCACCGGAGTATTGGCCGCAGCAGATTGTCATGCTGGAGAAGATTCTACCATTGGTGGAGCCTCGACATGTCTTGGTTCTCCATTGTAGAGGGATATCCGGAGATAGTGGAGCAGAAGCATACCTCTTTCTTCTACACTACGTAAAGAAGGCAGTGCCTGAAGACCAGCGGATATATCTCCATTGTTTCAATGGGAATTCCTATGTCCGTGACCAGTGGTATAGTGCTTTTAAGAATCTGTACTTCGGATTTACAATCATGGCTGCAGGATTCACCCCACCTCAGGTTCGCGCCTTGAAGTGGATCAACCCTGAGAGAGTGTTGTTAGAGACCGACGCCCCCTACATCACCCGGTCAGGCCGCAAGTGGTCTGCACCCAACCAGTTGTATTGGACGGCGGAGGCTGTAGCAAAACACCTCAGCTACACGGCGGAATCCCTTCTAAACGCAACCGTAACCAACGTCCAACGACTGTTTCGTCACTAGGAACTCGGAAAGGACAGTAAGGGACGGGGTTTGAACCTGAGTATTTTACCAGGTAGTAAGTCTATTTTATAGGCTCCCCGTACCCTCAGAATCGAGGATTGTATTCTAGACATTGAGGTCGGGAATGCACCCATGTATTTTACAGGATTGTGTGTCCTTTTAGGACGACCCCTACCTCATCACCGGATTTGACTGCAAGGGATTTTATCCCTACTTATTCCCCCTTTTTGGAGGAAGCAACCCAGTAGTAACTTAAGTGACTTCATCGCAACGTTTTTAGTGTGCAGAGTCAAAATTTAGGAACTTGATCAGGACACGGAAGATCTTTATATATACCATTACCAACCCTCCTGCCATAAAGGACTTTCATTATAAAGTTGGGAGGAATGTAGTGTCTCGGGCCGTGTTGACCTGATTACTTACGCCGGAAGTGCGTCACAGTTAACTGGCCCGTGCCAGATAGAGATCTACCCCGTGAACAGTCTCTTCACACCTGACCGGCAATCAGACAACACGTGTGTTAGACATTCTCTGTTTTTAACGGAGCCAGTAATCTCTACGTAAGTAGTGTCAGTTTCCTTAGTGCTTCGGGCTTTTAGCTAGAACACTAAGCCAGTATGGTGTCAGGTCATTTCGGCACTTGGTCGATTCGGCACTTGCGGTTCTGGTCAATTCGGCACTTATTGTTAGTCACTTCGGCACTTTTTCTAGTCACCTCGGCACTTTTCGGCATTTTTTTTTTTTTTAGATATTTAATAACTATTATCATTAAAGTTTGTACATTTAATTAATATGTCAATCTGATCTCGGTACTTTCGGTAATTATGCCGATGTACAAAGGTAAACATCAAAATATTTCGTTGACATTTACCAATATTCGTACAAACAGAATGTATTTATTTCGACAAGTAATTGATCATGTGTATGTGTGTGTGTTTCATTGTTGCCTCTTCTGTTATTGTAATAAACAAATGCATAAAAACAATAGACACGTCTTGGTTGTTTTTAAAATTGCTCGCCGCAAAGAATAAAACTGAATTTGTTGGTTTAATGTGTATGTTAGGTCTCTGATGTTACGTTATATTTCATTTATATGTAAAACCTATATGTCCCGTTATATTTAGCATTGATATGAAAAACCTATAGGTCCCGTTATATTTAGCATTGATATGAAAAACCTATAGGTCCCGTTATATTTAGCATTTATATCTAAAACTTCACTGATATGTCCCTTTATATTTAGCATTTATAGACATTTAATGTGTTTGTGTTTGTGACTAATGTGTCTGTGACTATCAGAAGACATTTAATGTGCTTGTAACCCATGACCAGAAAAGATTATTATTATTTGTTATATTTACAATTATGACTATGAATGTTTTCTTAATTAAATACATTGAAATGTGTTCTTGAGTTTTGTATTCACTTTCCTGATCACTATTTGCCGCTACTCAAAGCAGAGTTTTTGAGTTTAAACGTATTTTATTGTAACAAATTTACAACAGGATTGGGCACAAGTTATTACAACTTATAAACGCCCTCTCCTAACACAATGACATATAAATAATTACAAAATGCTATAAAATACATATTTAGTATTGAATAACAGATATATACTTTTATAGAAAGATGGAGAGAGAGAGAGAGAGAGAGAGAGTGAGGGGAAGAGATATGGGGGAGAGGGAGAGAGAGATAATTAATGGATGGGCAATAAAAAAAGAAAAAAAATGTACAAAATAACACAAGCATTAATGGTATACATTCAATAACGTATAACGCATATAACAAACAAGTAATAAGGATAAACATTCTCATTTAAGACACAATGGATACACGTTTTACTCTAAAATATAAATCGATTGACTTCTTAAAACCTTTTACTGTCCTTTATGAAATGTTGAACACATAAGAATACATTGTACTTCATAATTAATATTCAAAGACATTTCTTGATTACCATATAACAGAAAGTCTAAATCTGGGTATTTCGAAAGCATAAAAACACAAACAAAATTAGTGAATTAATACACTTTTTTAAATGGTCAAAGTTAACAGTTTGATTTTGATATCTACTTGAATAAGGAGATGTAGAATTACTTACAGTCGGACCACCACTGTCAAAGTCATCACATGACAGCACAAATTTAAGTAATAAAAGAAAAACTGTACTGTTCTGCTTCACAAAGACTTGCATACATGTTAGATAAACGAAAAGTACACTTGAATACACAACTGTTTTAAACAAATCAAAAAAGAATCACACTTGCCGGTAAAGTATAACCGTTTACCAATACCATGTGTTTTACAGTAAAAGGTACCAATGGAACACCTCCACGTATCAGTGCAACAACCCACTAAGGAGGATACAAATAATAACTAGAGAAATACGTGTGAAGGTAGCCAGAGGTAGCTACATATTCATAAGAGTAATGCACCATCCGATTAATCAGTTTTGTTGGGTAGGAAGAGATAGAGAGATAACAGAAATTTGAGAAAAGAGGAAAGCAAAGATGTATTAGGAACAGAAAAAGAACAAAGGAAAAACCAGGACGACTGGAAATAGATATTTGGAGGAAATATAAGAGAAGATGCATGAGGATCCGATATGTGTTCGCGTCGACCCGGGTCGGGGCGACACTATAATAGTGTAAAGAATGTAACAATAATAATGCTCAGATGAAAAAGGAGAAAAACATAGATGTCTATTGACTATAAGTATTCATAACACATACTAGCACGACAAATGTATACAAATCCTAAGTACCCTACAAATGTACATGAAATTTAATATCTAATAAAAAGATAGAAATGTTTAATCCTAATTGATGAGGGAAAACCCTTATTGGAAGAACAAATGTGAATAAAGAAAAAACAAACATATAGATATAATGGTGATACACACAGTTAATTTACATGTATAATGGTATTTCTCATCAACAAAAAAAAACAAAACAAAAAAACACACACACACACATCCCGTGCCAGTGACTGCATTCCATACCCATGACCGCCCCCTGGCCACCACAATTAGGACAGATCATAGGTCATTGTGGCCATCTGACGGACAAACATACCAAATGCAGACCATGGAAAGGTTGTTTGTTGTTTCAAACTAATACGCAAAGGTTCACAACATTTTAATAATGATAGAATACAATAGTATACTAACTCCCCAGCCAGAAACAAGGTGAAAATTGATCACACCTATGTACACCAACACACATATATATACATAAATACATATACATACATATACACACGTATACATACATATAAATATTGAAAAATGTTGTTTTCACATATAAACATATATATAAATATTTGTGTATCACACTAGAGCATCACGGGCGACAATCAGATAGGGTAAGTATACAATGTGACACTGGGGTAGACTATGAAACACGTACAGGCTAAAACACAAACGCAGGCTGTAAAACACGACTACCCGATAAACAAGCATGAACGAGACCTACACGACAGAGCAGAACGGGTAGTAACCAATGTCGCACACAAAAATAATAATAATTTTACTCTGTAACTTCACGGGCTGTAACATGTATCACGTAATTATTTTAAAACTGGCATGGACCTGTTAACACTGGCGCCACGGGTTCAATATGTACCACATAAACAAATATAAGAGATTAGGAGACGTATAGACGGGAAGTAGGAATGGCTTGTGCCGTCCGAGTACTATGGAAATATAAACATATATAAATATTTTTGTACCACAATGGAGCGACACGGACTATAACCACTACCGCACGAATTAAGTATGCATTGTAATACGGTGGGATAGACCTTGAAACAGGAGCTAACATACAAACACAGGTTGCCAGATAAGCTAGCATGAACGGGATATACAAAATGGGACAGAAAGGGTTTCAACCAATTTCACACAAGAAGTATATTTAAGTACATATTTATTTTTTACATTGCATCTTCACGGGCTGTAACCCGTACCACGTAAGCTGGTATGGGTGAGTTAACACTGCGGTGTCACGGGTCACAAACCAGTATGAAAGCCTAGGAGACGTACGATTGACCGGAATGAGGAATGGCTTGTGATGTCCAAGTACAATCGAAATTTGGACAGGAGTGTCACGGTCCACTAAAAATAATTGAGATTTGAGAGAAAGACTGGGATGGAGGAAACATCTACAATTGTTTAAAAATTCCGGGCTGCTAATAATTACGAACAGTTCGGGTTTACTGAACTCACGTTATCAAATTTTAAATGACATATTAACGTTGCGGTAAGAATGATACAGTCGGATTCATACAATAATAATAATTATTATATAGGAATTTTTGTTATTGTTACATTGTATAAAGAGGGTACCAGGAATACAAAGATTACCTGAACACATAATAATTTACTAAGTAGACGCTCTGGAGAGTTTTCATTTTCGTTGACTTAACTGACACTGTCCATTTGTCTAGGCGCGTAGACGTAGCCGGGAACTACACTTGCGATTTCAGATAAGTTATGGATTTGGATTTTTTGGGAGACAGAGTCTTTTTTCACAAAGATCCGTCCGTCCCTTGTCCTGAATGATTGGATATGTTTGTCATGCCGTAATTTATTTAGTTCGTTAACGATGGTCTGTCGTTTTCTCGTCAAAGCTTCAACTATCAGAGTTCCATGTGAGTTTCCCCTGAGCCTGCTATTGGCTTCAAATACTCGTAGTCTGTCGTAGTACCTTACAAAGCGCACTATGATGTTTACTTTGTTGTTTTTTATTGGTCCTAGGATGCGACATCGCGAGATAGCGTTGGTAGGAACTTTAACGTCAAGCGAACGTTCACAAATCTCGAGGACCGCGCCGAGAGCATCAAATGTTTGATTGATAAGTCCATGCGGTACCGGTACGTTCAGGAACTTAAGACATGTCCGTCTAGAATATTGTTCCTGCTCCTCGAGTAAATTTTCATGCTCAGCATTTACTTTCTCTAATTGTTCAATTTTTACCTATAGAGCGTCAATGGTAGATTCCTGCGAGGAGACCTTTTGAGCTAGATCGCTCTCATTTGATGCAAGTTGATATTTCGACAAAGCTTGCTCAATAAGGTCACCGTCCCTAAATAAATCTGATACATGCCGTTCAATAATAGTGTTTATCTCGTCAAGAAGTGTATTTCGTAGGACTGCTGCCACCAAGTCGGCTACAAGTTCGACCAGAGACCTATATACTATATAGTATATAGGTCTCTGGTTCGACTAACTGTTGAGTGAAATGGTTGATGAAGAGAGGAGATGATATGGTCTGGTATATAGAGTCTTGTATGGTACTGTAGATGACACTGGGCTATTAAGAAGAAATGACTTTTTGGCATCGGTTTGAACGGAATTGTCTGGCGAAATTTCCTTGAGAGAACGTTTTTTGCTTTCAACGTCATGCATAGGCGATGTAAACATGAGCGCCCGCTCACGTGTTATTGAACTTGTTTGCCCGCGGGGGGTCGCAGAGTGCATAGTAGATGGCTTATTGACGCTTACCTGGTCACGGCTGGTTGGATTTACCTGTCCGTCGAATTTACCTGTCTCACCAGAATCAGCCATTATCAGTGTTCACTGTTCAACACTTTGAAAGTTCAACAAACCAATGTACGGGCTCCAACGCCACTTTGGCTACTTGAAACGAATCACCGTTTCAAACAAAATTTGAATGACAAAAAAAACCCAGAACTTTTCATTAAAAGAAAACATTACGAAAAGTTCCGTTTTGAATGGCGTACGCATAAGGATTCCAAAACAACTACAGTTCCTTGTCAAATAACACAAAAATGGAAATTAGATAATGACATTGTTATCAAAATAAAATTTGAATTAAACTCTTTCATCAAACAAACAGCGTGTTCCATTTAGCGGAACGTTCCGGTTGTGCCAACTTGGAACGGGTTCGCTAAATGGTACATGTGTAGTAGAAAAGGGATTTCTGGCGAATAGGTGTCAATCCCGGATATAGCGGGTATGATTTTGTACTTCGCGTTGTGTTTAATTTTGTGATCTCATATGTCAGACACCCATTCCTCAATATCCCTCGTCCACAATGTTCTTTTATATCAGGCGGGAGATAAGAGAAATGAAAACTTGAGTCAGAAATAACAGTTCCAGTATTTAATAACATAACAAATCATCATCTGAAAACATAACAATTGTAAAGGTTGTTGCCATTGTAAAATATGGACAGCAGTAGTATCAAAAACTTTATCACAGAGACTAGTGTCCTTAAGTTTAACTTGTAATTATAGACATAATGTGATAGTAAACCAGTAAATACTACCTAAATAGTTCCTATATAATAACTTCCCCGAATAGCTGCATCCAGAGCTATACATAATTCTACTCTAGAAATTTATCTAGCTATTACTCCTCTATCTTCATTATATTCACCTTAGCAATTATATTTTAACCTAACACTGACAATATTCATATATTTCTCCCATAAGCTCATAAAACTACCACCTTGCCACAGTGAAACTGCTGTCTCTAGTGTTAAACGGTCTATTACATTTCTACACAGGGGAAATATATGAACTGTACTCAGTCCTGTGCTCCCTCAATACTATGGTAACTATAGACCTATTGTTTATAACATGTAAACACCCCTCAATCAGCTGTTCTGCTGTAAATATCTTTGGTACTGTAAGTTGGCTACCAAGCCATAAACTCGTGCCGGCACGTGCTAACTCTATCCATACGCCTATACTGGGTCTCTCGAGCCATCCGGCCCTATACTAAAGTGGCAGCTAACCCATCCTTACCTGGACGTAGGTTACTGTTGACGAGCTGTCCAGCCCTGTCTGCCTCGTCTATACGGGAACACCGGCTTATATAAGCCGCGGTCCATTTTGATTGGCTACTGGTGTTGAGCTCAGCCAATGAGAAATCTGCACTATGTTTACATCCCGACACACGTTCCAACATCCGAGGCGAGGCACTGAAGAGGACGGACGTGTTTTTACTCATAGAGCTGAACAGTGAAGAAACTCTACACTGAATGAATGCCTACCAGACTACCAGACTTTTATCGTCAAAGTGTTTGTAATAGCTCTACGGTGTATCAGAGCACAGCATTTAAATGCTGCCTTCCCTGTCTCTCTAGTCTTTATGCTTTTTTTAGCATTGAGTGCAAAATTTTTTTACGCGGCATTAGGCCGCCATCTTGTTTTTAACTTATTTTTATAACGCACTCGGCTTTTACCTAAGCTAACTGTCCGTCCTTTGCCCGCCTTTTTTATCATATATTCATTACATGTATCACTGTCAACACAGTGTATAATTATTTTATGCTTTTTATGATTTTTATATGTATTCTTGTGTTCATTATTGATTTTATCGTGCCCTGTACTATTATACAACCCCTAGTTAGAGTGAACCCCGTACGTGGAGACCCCAACTTTTCCTCACATTATGGCTATGATAACCACTTCGGTGATAGACAGCTTAACAGTAACCTCCAATATTCCAGTACTCAACCACCCTGTTACAAGTACTACTTCCACAAGGAACTACGAACTGAATAAGATCAAGTCTCTTCAGAAAAAAAGAAATGCTTGCGAGAAACCATTCCTGAACATTATTCCAAAAGACTCTGGTAACCAAATAAAAATAGAGTGTAGTGCAGGATGTTATGAAATGCTAAAAACTGAAATCATCAAAGCATGCAATGGTAACTCCCCTATCTCTAAGTTTCAACTCTACCTAGAGCAAGAAAATGTTTATGACACAGCAGGTAACTCGCCTCAACTCACCATTAAAGCTTATAACAGGCTTACATCCGGCAACAAAGGAAAAAAACATAAAATTACAATAAATATGTATCATACACAATGCTCCATCCTAGTTAATGGCCGATGCACAGTATTGTTCCATGACGACATCCTACCAGAAATCATAGAGATCATCAAAGAAAAACCAGGAATGTCGTTACTTGATAAACAAATAGCTGCTCTAATTGATCGCTGCGTCACCACCAGTATCAAAAACCCTCAACTACAAACCAGTATCAGCGGACTAGACACAGAGGTCCATGTAGCCAATATCGTCTCATTTGACCCTAATATATGTCTACACTGCGATAGACAGGTTGACACAGGCATCGAATGTGATCAATGTAGAAAATGGTTTCACTTTGAATGCGAAGCGTTTGATAGCGCCATGACATCATTCTACTCTAGAGGTGAACTCCCTTACAGCTGCCTATCCTGTAGGAACCTTACTACTCTTACTCACTCCCAGGATGATTATGACAATGAACTATTTATTAGAATCCGAACAGATGAAGTCCCTTCTGCTGAACTAACTCAAATAGACCCCCTACAACCTAGTGATCACAATACCCAGCTTGTTGACACAAATTCTACAAGACTTCAACAGCCTACCTTGGAACTCCCAGTTACTATTACGGGACAATCAACAACTTTAAGCCCCACAAAAGTTTATACTCTTTCCCCAAGTAAGACACAACCTGCAACTTCAACTCTACATGCCGTTCCAGCTCAACCCTCACCCCTGCCTGCTACAGATTCGAAAATGAAATCTACAAAGCCTAAGCAAAAACCCGCCAGTAAGCTGCCAAATACCAACGAGCACATAGAACAACTTTCTTTTGCTAACCAGTTAATATCAAGACTTGAAACCAAGGTTAAAGATTTAGAAAACACTAACAGATTACTTCGTCTCCACAACATTGCAGACAAGAACCAGGACATAGGCACGACCTCCAACCAGCAACAAGGAAAGCCACATAGCGACATTCCTTTATACAACCAGGTTTTCTCTTTACAACACCAAGTTAAACAGCTCGAAATGGATTTGATAAGAACCAGAATTACAAACATTGAGCACCAGGTATCCAGAGCTCCATATAGTCAACCATACCAGCAGTTCTACCATCCTGTACAACACCCTATATGGCCTCCCGGACCTCCTTTACTGTACCAGAACATCCCACCTCCCTTTATCGGCTACGCTCCACAGTTACACCCATCTGGAATACCGTACCAACCAAGAATGCCACCACCGCCCCCTGCAGTACCAACCCAGCCACAATACAACCCACAACCAGCTTGTCAACCAAATGAAATAGTCACCCAGACAGCAAACCACCATACAAACCTGGATGAAAACCGTTCCAATCCAATATCAAACAACACAAGGGAGAAGTATACCAACAGACCAAACAGAAAAAGATCCAACAGGCAAAGTAGGAAATCCCTGGTACACGAAAAGACCACAAACCAGCAGTATAACACCAATAACAGATTTCACTCTACTCCCAAGAAAGTAAAATATCAACTTGAAGATAGACAACTGAATATTGAAGAGGGAAACATCTCACACATCAAGAAACCGAAAACTTCTATATTTGATATGAACAGCACCAGCAGAGACAACTCTATTACAGACCACAGAGATGATGAACCAACATCTTCTGAAACCAACAAGCCTACAGATCCACCAACCAATAACCAGTCTTTTTTATACAAGGGCCGAGCCTCAACAGCAACGTGGAGGGGAAGAGCAAATGCCTCCGTCTAGGCTCACTCAACGTAAAAAATGTGCAAAGTAATACAGTATTTGTACAGGAACTCTTGAATCACCTAGATATTTTATGCATACAAGAGCACTGGCTCTTTGACTTTCAACTTCATACTTTAAGCAACCTATCAGCAAAACATGTACACCATGGAAAATCAGTTGACAGTATCGATCCTATCACTCCATACCAGGTACCACGCGGATATGGTGGAGTAGCTATTTTATTCAATAAAAACCTAGATATAAAGATGAAGAAACATCCTGATGGGAACAACAGAATCACAGTTCTAGAGGTATTCTCAGATCCTCCCCTACTCATTTCTAATGTTTATATGCCATCTCGAGGGAACTCTACTAAGGCAGACTACCAAGCCACTCTAGACGAACTACAAGAAATATTATTCAAATTCAGTAACACTCATGCAATCCTAGTTTCTGGAGATTTCAATGCTTCGCTGGCATCTGGGAGGGAGAATGACCGGGATGTAATGCTACAGTCCTTCTGCAAACTTCATGATCTCTCAACCCTCCAGTCTGGCTCACCAACATTCTTCCATGTTAACGATATCCACAGTGCAGAGATAGACTACATACTATTCAACAAACGTTGTGAACCTCTGGTACAGTCATGTAACGTTGGACATAAAGACCACCTCAACCTTTCGGACCATATACCTGTGGACGTATCCCTAAGACTATCCTTACAAGAAAGGAAAGGCACTACTACCATATACCCCAAGCCAAACTGGGACAAATGCGATACCCACGCATACAAGAACTTCATTAACAGAAATCTGAGAGAACCACCCGAGGATCTTACCAACCAGACAGAGCTTGACATTTACAAACAAGTACAGCACCTCTGCGATACTCTTAACAAGGCAGGCCAATGCAGTATAGAGGGGTTCAAACCAAAAGTTACACTGAAAACCAAACGCATCAGAACATGGAGTGCGGAAATTCAAGAAGCGGTAAAAGGTACAAAGAAGGCAATGTGGAGCTGGAAACAAAATGGCAAACCCAGGAACAGGGATGATATACACTACTCTAACCTAAAACAACATAAAAGGAAACTACAAAAACTCCAACGACAAGAATCCTCAAAACGCAGAAACCAACTTCACGAAGAAATTATGAACTCAGATGGAGACCCAAAACTATTTCATAAACTAGTCAGACAACAGCGCTCTACTACCAAGGAGCATATTAATGAACTTACTGTAAATGGTACAATTTTACAAGATAAGGAACAGATCCTACAAGGCTGGGCTGAGCACTTTGAAAATCTTGCAACTCCTTCAACAAATCCTGAGTTCAATGAAGAACACAAAGATAATATTAACACAGACCTATGTCTAATAGAGGAACTATGCTCATCTCAGCAGGGATCCATTGAACCTATATCAACGGAAGAGATCTTTAAAGCAATCCGTAGGCTTAACTCTAACAAAGCTGCAGACATATTTGGCATCACTGGTGAACATTTGAAACATGCTCCAGAGTCAGCAGTCAGATTCCTCTATGCTATACTTAATACCATCATATACAAGAAGGAAATACCAAAAATACTAAAAGAAGGCATTGTATCGCCTGTATTCAAGAAAGGGGATGCTACAAACCCTTCGAACTACAGGGGTATCACAGTCACCACCATAATCCTCAAAATATTAGAGCATATACTCAATGCCAGGCATTCAAACATACTCAGTAAAGATCAATCTAAACTACAGACTGGCTTCACAAAGAGCACCTCATCCATTAATTCTGCACTTATAGTATCAGAATGCATCAACCAAGCCAAGATAGACAAACGACGACTTCTGATGACTACGCTGGATGCACAGAAAGCCTTCGATGTCGTAGACCACAATATACTCCTTCATAAACTATATTTCGATGGGATCCAAGGACACGACTGGCTCCTCATGAAAAACCTGTACTCCGAAGTCTCTTCCAGGGTAAAATGGCAAAGTGGCTTATCAGAACCCTTCCAAGTCAACCAGGGAGTTAGACAAGGAGGAATCCTCTCCACTTCCCACTACAAGAGATATAACAACTCACTCTTACTCAATTTGGAGGATAGATTTGAAGGGGCAACCATAGGCTCGATAGAAATACCACATACCACATGTGCAGACGACGTAGCCCTGCTGTCTCACGACCCAAAGGAACTACAGTGCATGATGGACGTAGTGGAAAACTATGCAAGTGACTCAAGGTATACCATCAACCCGACAAAAAGCAATGTCCTGCAGTTCAACACAAAGGATGCAGATACTTTCCACATGTACTCCAAAGAAGTGAAAAATCCATCTGAAACAGAACACTTGGGGATAAAGAGAAACTTGGACAACGCCCTCAATGTCGACAGCAAAATCCAGCTAGCTCGTCGTACAACATACTCTTTGATGGGCTCCGGCCTCCATGGCAAGACGGGACTAAATCAACAGGTCAAGGCTAAACTGTGGAATACCTACGTCGTCCCACGACTGCTATATGGTATGGAAATATTCAAAATCAACCAGACCAAGAAGAAACATCTGGAAACATACCAAAACAAAACCATAAAACAGATGCAGCACCTACCTGACAGAACAGCTACGTCCGCAGCATTAGGTCTATTGGGTATTATACCAATTGAAGCCGCTATTGACAAAAACATGATGAACTTATTCTTTAGACTTACTAACAACCCAAATACAGTGGAATTCGATATTGCGCTACGACAGCTTGCAGTACATGATATCGATGCAAACAGCTGGTTCTCGCTGGTTAGAAGAACCCTCCACAAATATGATCTTCCAAGCGCTTACAACATCATGACTGAACACAGGACAGAAGACTCCTGGAAATCACTGCTAAATCAAGCAATATGTAAGAAAATTGAAGCCACCTGGAAAGCAGATATAGAGGCAAAGCAAAGCCTAAAATACCTTAATCCAAATGCAGTGAGCATAAACAAGGTTCACCAGACATACAGATATGTCCATGTCAACAGTCATGATATACACAGAGCAGAGGTCAAATCAAGGATAGTAACAGGTACCTACAATCTACAGTCAAATAAAGCAGTCTTCAACCAGTACGCCGTTAACCCAATTTGTAAACTCTGTCAACAAGCCCCAGAAACAAGACAACATTTCATAGCAGAATGCCACCAGTATAATCAGCAAAGAGATGCCGTCAAGAACAAACTCCAGCTCCTAGAGCCCATATCGAACTGTCCAAAACTCCTAGGGGATCCAGAGCTCTTTACACAACTCATTATAGACAGCTCTCATGAAGCAATAAGCCATACTGTTGAGCTCAATGACAACGTTACATCAAGTATCGAGCTACACAGCCGGGAGTACTTATTCTCAATCCACCTATGCAGAAGTAAAAAAATCCAGTTGACCAGCTGAATTAGTAGGGGTCTCCACAACCCAATTGGTTCTACTCAAATACTAATACTGATAGAGTTAAGATTAAACTCTTTTTATCCCTTTTAATTATTTTTAAATATTTTAAAAATTTTTTTTAAACAAACGATCCCCAAACCCTTATCACCACAAAGACTATGAACATTGAATGAACTGTGTGTACATATTGTATATAGTTGCCGCAAACTGCAAGGATATCACTACGCCCTGGAAATAGTGCCTTACTCTACGCTCATCGAAGCGGTGCCTCGGAAAGTCATCGAGGGTATCTACGACACAACAACAACAACATGGCTGCCTGAGAGCGAAAATACGACCTAACGGAATAACAGAGGCGCTATATCTATCCTGTAACAGCGAACGCCGTCGTACAAAATGCATACAACTTTTCTAAAGCTGGTAGTTATATCAAACCATCATATTACCGCTGTTCTGATGTAATAAATCCCCCTAACTAGCTACGTATAAACACATCTATTACCCGACTCGACTACACATGACGTTCCAATCACGTTCTGTGCACGCGAAATCCAACATGGCGGACTTGACCATGATTGCGTCAGCGTCCTATACGTTTTTGTCGTTTTTCAACGAGGACGAAGACGATACTGTAGAAACAGTAGCGGCGGTTTGTACAAAAAGAAACGAACGTACCCGAATTCCTTTTTATGTAGAGACTATTGTCAAATATTATGAAGAACAGGAGCTCGAGTTTCATTCACATTTCAGAATGACCAGGAGTTTTTTTGAAATCTTAATAACTTAGATCTTATTCATGGCACTGGTAAAGTGCCTGTCTATCATGAGCAGGGCTGTAAGCCCATATCTATTGAAAAGTAAGTTTTGGTAACCATATGTTAGCCAATAAAGATTCACATAGAGAGATAATAGCAGACCGTTTCCACCGGGTTCAATCGTAACCAACAGCGAGGTAACTAGCTTGTAGTAAAACGGCAACGTTACTTTAGGACGTTAAACAAAAACAAACCAAATTCCCCCCTGCTTATAAATACCTCCGTGAAGTTGATTACTTATTCCTTATTCCTTATTCCATTACTTATTCGTTTACTCTTTACTAATAAACACTTTAAATGGTTCAAAACTAATTATTAAGCAATCCCATCATCCAGTCGACCATTTCATTCCTTATCCATACCTAGTTTCTTCTTCAATTCCTTCATTACTTATTCGAATTTCTCATTACTTATTCGATTCCTTCATTACTTATTCGATTTCTCTTCAATAATGAATACTTAAAATGGTTCAAAACTAATCATTACGCATTCCCATCATCCAGTCGACCATTTCATTCCTTATCCATACCTAGTTTCTTCTTCAATTCCTTCATTACTTATTCGAATTTCTCATTACTTATTCGATTCCTTCATTACTTATTCGATTTCTCTTCAATAATGAATACTTAAAATGGTTCAAAACTAATCATTACGCATTCCCATCATCCAGTCGACCATTTCATTCCTTATCCATACCTAGTTTCTTCTTCAATTCCTTCATTACTTATTCGAATTTCTCATTACTTATTCGATTCCTTCATTACTTATTCGATTTCTCTTCAATAATGAACACTTAAAATGGTTCAAAACTAATCATTACGCATTCCCATCATCCAGTCGACCATTTCATTCCTAATCCATACCTAGTTTCTTCTTCAATTCCTTCATTACTTATTCGAATTTCTCATTACTTATTCGATTTCTCTTCAATAATGAACACTTTAAATGGTTCAAAACTAATCATTACGCATTCCCATCATCCAGTCGACCATTTCATTCCTTATCCATACCTAGTTTCTTCTTCAATTCCTTCATTACTTATTCGAATTTCTCATTACTTATTCGATTCCTTCATTACTTATTCGATTTCTCTTCAATAATGAACACTTAAAATGGTTCAAAACTAATCATTACGCATTCCCATCATCCAGTCGACCATTTCATTCCTTATCCATACCTAGTTTCTTCTTCAATTCCTTCATTACTTATTCGAATTTCTCATTACTTATTCGATTTCTCTTCAATAATGAACACTTTAAATGGTTCAAAACTAATCATTACGCATTCCCATCATCCAGTCGACCATTTCATTCCTTATCCATACCTAGTTTCTTCTTCAATTCCTTCATTACTTATTCGAATTTCTCATTACTTATTCGATTCATTCATTACTTATTCGATTTCTCTTCAATAATGAACACTTAAAATGGTTCAAAACTAATTATCACGCATTCCCATCATCCAGTCGACCATTTCATTCCTTATCAATACCTAGTTTCTTCTTCAATTCCTTCATTACTTATTCGAATTTCTCATTACTTATTCGATTTCTCTTCAATAATGAACACTTTAAATGATTCAAAACTAATCATTACGCATTCCCATCATCCAGTCGACCATTTCATTCCTTATCCATACCTAGTTTCTTCTTCAATTCCTTCATTACTTATTCGATGCTCCCATTACTTGTGTTATCAAAATATTTATGTCTTGTATATTATTGGCATAGCATCTTTTTGTATAGAGTCTTAAAAAATACCATTTCAATAAACGCCTGAGTCCTTGCATGTTTAGGTATAAACATTAAATAACATATGTTGTTTCCATATTTTCCGTATACAATACAATATTTGTGTGTTCTTTGACTAGTAATTAATATTTTTAGGGTTTCTTAATGATGTTGGAACGTTGTTGACATGATAATTACCTGCTAGTTAAGGTTTTCAATATCTATTAAATTTTGCTGTACCAAACAAAACAAAACAAAACAAAAGAAAAAAACACATGAAATTACATTAGATACATAAGCTAGATATTTAATTTACCGCTCAAATATTTAATAATGATATTTGATGTATATGCAAACATTTGCTAAAAAGCATGCGCTATCGCCACATCGCTTTTACTTTCGCCGCTATTTTCTTTTATAGCTTTTATTTAACTATTCATACAATCTCGGATAACAATAGGCCTTCGGCCAAGGTTAAGGGACCATTAACACAATCATACCAACTGTGTTCGTTGTTTATTTACTAAACTTGTGTTACTGTTCCATATTCTATGTCTATATGTGCACTTTTTTTTAACAAACACGTACCCGTGGCTTGATCAGATTGCTCAAACGGTCCATATTTAACTGCACTGAACCGATTGAAATTGTTATGGCCATTGAATTTGGTATTTTGTTGCAAATAAAATGAGATTCCATATATGAACAGATGGAAAAGGTATCAATAATATAATGGTGTTTTATGAAATTAATCTAACTTTAATTTCATCAAAAAATCACATTTAAAAACCACACAAATATCCATCAGTTCAGTGCAGATAACCCTCATTGGAATTATGTTAAAGGTAAAAGTGTAACACAATTTTAATTATCTATGGAAAGACAGAAAAAGTAAAATTAAAATAAAGTACCATATCAGAAAGGAACGGTTAGCAATAAGACAACACTACTAACATAGCTTATATATAAATACTAAAGCTAAAAAAATAGAAAGTTATAAAAAAAAAAAAAGGAAAAAACACAAAGCCTGTCTTGGCTGTTATCGAACCAGCATCCCTGTCCACACGAGGAAATGATGTTACCACTTACACCACTCCATCTTCACAACTTCTATAGGTAAAGAATTATCATACTGATAATACTGAAATATAAACTGTCGCCGCGCATACTCTGCAGTAATCATTTAGGCCAAAAGAAGAAGACCATGGCAGACGAACTGCAGGTCAGTGAAAATAAGTTACGTCTTAATTTATGTCATGGCCCTGTGGGCTATTTTAATTCACAATTTTAGCTTATATGCATGGTTTATCAAACACGTTTACAGTTACAGTTTTACTCAACATTTTGATTTTGACGCATTTTAATGGTACAAGTGATAGGATACGATTTCGCTCTCCCTCTCCTCCAACTGTCTGTTCACTTGTCAGCAGGGAAGTGTATATTTTAGACGTATGTACTGATAATAGTAATATTTCTACATTGCCGCACGTGAAATATGTATTTTTTTCAAATTATTATTGTGTCAACTAAGCAATGGCTTTAAATGAATGAAGAGTTCGTTACAATATTTAAAGCATTTACTTGGATCATATGGAGATAACAACACTGTACAAAGGCATGTCATTGCAACATCATCAGTTCGTTCATTCATTCTCGGTATTTCTTAATATCTCATGATAACATCATAATATCAGTGTCAGATCTTGAGACTGATCAAGGCAGAGTGTTGAGGGGTGGGGTGGTGGTTTAGGGGAATGCGCAACGATGTAACGCCCATATGGGATGGATCACTTATAAAAAAAGTACTTGCTTTTAAAGACAATGAGTATTTACATATAAACACTACACAACTTTAATTAAATCTGCCTGGGTGTGAAGAATGTTATCATATTTCTCCCAATGATAAAGGATATGGGCGTTATCAATATTCATCAACATAGACCGAGTTTAATTGAAAATTGCATGGATTGAATGCATACCTCTGTCATGAATTAGCTGTAACTTACCTGTGAAAACTATGGTGGATCTCCTTTACGCATGTCCAGCCAGTAGGCGATGTTTATCGCCTTTTCGCCCCGCGACAGAGCCAAGATTATCGTCTTTTCGCTATTTTCGTTATTTCTGTCGCTGCAAAAAGACGATGATTAGCGGGGCGAAATAACGAAATAACGAAATGGCAAGTATCAGTCACCATACTTAATCGTTCTTGGACTTATCTGTGATGGCTGATATATGCCTTTTCGTTATTTTGTTATTTTTCGTTATTTTGTTCTTTCGCCCCGCTATTCTTCGTCTTTTCGCATCAACAGAACGAAATAACGAAAAAAAAGTAACGCGAAATAACAATATTTTAAGGTCGCTGTTTAGCGACCCGAAAGACTTTGCCCCGCTGTTTATCGTATTTCGCACTGCTAACCATCGCTCTGTCGCCCGGCGGGGCGAAAAGACGATAATCATCGCCCTCCGGCTGGACATGCGTAAAGCGAAAAACTGAAAGTTTTGATGGCTGCCCACAGAACGTGCTGCCGTGCTGGATTTGTTGTTTTCACAGGTAAGTTGCAGCGAATTCATGACAGGAGTATGCATTCAAGCTATGCCAATCTCAATTGATTTTCTATCGACTGTGACTGAGGGAGTAAGAATTAACATACATTGTCAGACACTTACCTGTACACAACGTCTAAAGGTATTTTTTTTTTTTTTCAAACTACGGTTGCTTTGGCAACGAAAGCAAACATTGAGTTGTAACTTGTTGTCTTTATGGTACATACTTGGACATTTTTCTTAGTCAAACGATTTATTTTATTTCATTTTTTTCCGATGATGTCATTATTTACAATAGGAAAACTTTCTATAATTTTAGTGACCAAGAATAGGACTTGAATCTGTAAAATTTTATCACGGACCTCATAAAATATATGTACTAGTATGACATAAGGACAACTGTTTCAGTGACGCTATTGTTTATTATATTTCAGGATTCAGGAAATGAATCCTCGCTTTCTTCTATTTTCTTATGTAAATATCTCTAGGACGTTGTACATGTAAATGAACATTTCTATCTCCATGGGATTTTAACACTCGCATATCAGGATATAACGTCGTTGGTGAATTCGGCGCCACTGTAATTTCGATAGTGAACTGATTGTAAGCCACGCCAAACAGTTTTTAGCTCACCTGCCCGAAGGGCAAGTGAGCTTATGCCATGGTGCGGCGTCCGTCGTCCGTCCGGTTGTCCGGCCGTCCGGCGTCAACTTTTTCATTTAAACAACTTCTTCTCAATAACCAAGAGGCCCAGGAACTTCATATTGGGCCTGTAGTATGCTGGGGTGAAGGGCTACCAAGTTGTTAAAATAAATTACTTTGACCTTCATTCAAGGTCACAGGGGTCAAATACGCTATAACCTTCAAACGACTTCTTCTCAATAACCAAAAGGTCCAGGGACTTGATATTGGGCCTGTAGCATGCTGGGATGAAGGGCTACCAAGTTTGTTAAAATAAATGACCTCGACCTTCATTCAAGGTCACATGGGTCAAATAGGTTAAAATCTTTAAAAGACTTCTTCTCAATAACCAAGAGGCCCAGGGACTTGATATTGGGCCTGTAGCATGCTTGGGTGAAGGGCTACCAAGTTTGTTCAAATAGATGACCTTGACCTTCATTCAAGGTCACATGGGTCAAATAGGTTAAAATCTTTAAAAGACTTCTTCTCAATAACCAAGAGGCCCAGGGACTTGATATTGGGCCTGTCTGTAGCATGCTTAGAGCCAAGAGCCAAGACCCAATCTTAGGCCAATAGTATGCTGGAATGAAAAAAAATATATTGACATGAACAAACCTAGCTTACTCTGATATTTGAATAAAGTTATTATCAGCATATAGTATCTGTAGAAATGACCTCAATCAACTGCAAATTTGCTCTAGAGTCAGATGAGCGATACAGGCCCATTGGGCCTCTTGTTACACAGAGTTCTCGTGATCGAAGAAAATGATAAGTACATTGTTATTGGTTTTTGATGGCGCAACTGACACGATGATCCGTGCAGTATCGGACTCGTGCGATATATGGATTCGTCACTTGAGCCAATTTTGTATTTTTTCATATATATATGATGTAGTATAAAGTTTTCTGTTTTAATTACAAAAATAATGGGAAATGGTTACAATTTCAATTCTTATATCTTTCTATTCAATCTTGAGTTGAAGATTATTGTATCGTACTTCCTGAAAAGAATTCGTGTATGATTGTTTGTGTATGTCCACTAGCACGCCTAGTTATTCATATTACGTTAACACCAAAGACGTATTGGCTAATCTTGACACGTCTTAAGAATCAGGGACCGATTGCTGACAAGCACGTTGTTTAAAGGCAGGCCTTATCAGACCCCATTGGTACAGATTCAGCGAGCCTTTAATCGCGGTCAAGACACACATTTACAAACATTTACACTACCATAATTATTATTGACAGATATTTAAAAAAACAACACAACATTTGGTAAACCAGAAAACAAAAAGAGCCAACAGAGAAACACTAGATATAGAGGATAAGAGTAAATCCTCAATAAATTACATTGTATATTATGATATTATATCTTTATATTTGGTCTCTTATGTTAGTTAATGCTAAAAATGGAGGATTCGTTCAGCTGAAACACTTTTAATGCTAAGTATTCTTATCGGAAGATATAAAAAGAGTTGTTTACCCATTGTTTATCTTAATTCATATGTTTAAGAAAACAAATTCTAACTTGCAATATCTATATCAATGTTATCCATAAATATTGTAACCTATCACCATACATTTCAAGTTTTATTTTTATCTAAATTCGTAGTAATTAACTAGCCAAACATTGTTGAAATAAGTCTGGCATGGATACAATGTGTTTAACTATATATGTGTTATACTCGTTTTGGACTTAATATACAGTGTTGAAACCAATAACTGGTGTTGTTCTTTATTTAGCTGCTAATATCTGCTCATTTTTATAACGAGCACATATAAACCGTTCCAAACAAACTGCTCGAGGGAGCACGTCTGGAACGTATCACCCATATCCACATTTTAGCACTATATATTCCTTTTGATCCGTATTCTCTCCGCACCTTGATAAGTCGAGAGGTAGAAAAGATCGCATCAAGTGGAAATTGAATATGTAATAGAATGGGTAGTTTTTAATCATTTAGTGTTAATGAGACGGGGGATTCGAATAAGATATAAGTTCTGAATAAAATCATAGAGAAAGAGAAATCGAATAAGTAATGAGAAAATCGAATAAGTAATGGGTGAATTGAACAAGTAATAATGTATGGATTAGGAATGGAATGGTGGAATGTGTATTGGGAATGCCTATTAATTAGTTTTGAGCCATCTTAAGTTTTAATTAGTAGAGAGAAATCGAATAAGTAATGAGAAAATCGAATAAGTAACGAGAGAGAAACGAATAAGTAATGGGTGAATTGAACAAGTAATAATGTATGGATTAGGAATGGAATGGTGGAATGTGCATTGGGAATGCCTATTAATTAGTTTTGAACCATCTTAAGTGTTAATTAGTAAAGAGAAATCGAATAAGTAATGAGAAAATCGAATAAGTAATGAGAGAGAATCGAATAAGTAATGGGTGAATTGAACAAGTAATAATGTATGGATTAGGAATGGAATGGTGGAATGTGCATTGGGAATGCCTATTAATTAGTTTTGAACCATCTTAAGTGTTAATTAGTAAAGAGAAATCGAATAAGTAATGAGAAAATCGAATAAGTAATGAGAGAGAATCGAATAAGTAATGGGTGAATTGAACAAGTAATAATGTATGGATTAGGAATGGAATGGTGGAATGTGCATTAGGAATGCCAATTAATTAGTTTTGAACCATCTTAAGTGTTAATTAGTAGAGAGAAATCGAATAAGTAATGAGAAAATCGAATAAGTAATGAGAGAGAATCGAATAAGTAATGGGGGAATTGAACAAGTAATAATGTATGGATTAGGAATGGAATGGTGGAATGTGCATTGGGAATGCCTATTAATTAGTTTTGAACCATCTTAAGTGTTAATTAGTAAAGAGAAATCGAATAAGTAATGGAATAAGGAATAAGGAATAAGTAATCAACTTCACGGAGGTCTTATAAATATGGTTCCTGTCACTAAGCTCCCAAAATGTTTCGAATTCCTGACACTACTCTTTCCGTCTCCAAACCGAAAGTACAACTATGTGGCCTCGTTTTGGGTTGTTCTTCTTTGACATTATGGCGGCAGTTACGCCAGGAAAACGCAAGCATTTCGATGAGGGACGTGACGATGCCCGAGCGGTAGATATTTCAATGAAGAGATGTCGCATGGACAATTGCTTTTCCACAACTGGCCACATGTGCATAGACTTCCCTGAACGGTTATTGGATGGAGTTATGAACGTGTTGATGAACAATCTCTGTGGCAGGTATTGCGGTGCACTGTTGACTGTAACTCCACTCATTGTCATCAACAGTAACGCCGCTGACGAGAGTAGGCCAGTAGGATACACATTTCCAAAAGCATACTGTAGTATTAGTAAATATGATAAGCAGTTCGTGTTGTCGTCTCTCTTCAAGACTGGCTTAGATATTTTAATGGATTATGTGGAACAAAAGAAACTTCCTCCAAACAACGAAGACAAATATGTACTGGACATTCTCCTGCATTTCATTTTCACGTTGACTAGCACAGGTAACAGAAGTTTTTAAAGCGATCTGATTAAAATAGCCCTGCCATCCGCGCTCTGTTCCGTAAACTACTCTGCTACATGTACATGTACAGTTGTACGTCTGAGTTTTAGTTTACAGAATGGGATCAGGTTTTTGTAAAAGTAATAGTTAAGTCAATGAGGCATTGTTGTTTGGGGTCTGATTTACTCATACCCAATTGAACTCAAACACTGTTATTGATCGGATTTTAGGTCAACAGAGTGTAGAAATTATGCACCAAGTGACCAACATGTATATTGTGGGGAAATGTATACGTATTTCATTTTAGTTTAAAAACCTAAAAATCAACTTTTGGTTTTATTTCAGAACTCGGGCAACAATTAAGGCCTCTTTGTCTCTTGTTGGATTTAAATTAAAGCTTTTAAGAACTTCAGGTGTTTTCATTTTCCTTTACTTCTCTATTCAGTGATGAAATTGTTACTCTAAGCAGTAACAGTAACTGTTACCCAGATGCAGGATCATACAGTAATATGTGGGTATCATGTATATATGCGGTTTTGCCCAACTTGTCCCAACGCCACATACAAATGTACTTACATGTACCATAACCGTAGATTCAAATATCCTGACCAATAGCCTGTTTACCATTAGCTATCTGCTGTTGTATAAGACACAGGGATTTATTGCTGGAATCTAGACAGCAATTGTGAGAGATTTACAAGTCGACGTATTTGACAGAATATTGATACAGAATTCAATTATTTCAGATGATGCCTTTTGCCACAGTAAACAAGTAGATGTTATTTAGTGATAAGTAGGGAGATTTATGTTTTGAAGCAGAGATTTTTTTTTGTATCATGATGTTGCATTGTTTCTTTAATAATAATTCAGTTCTAAGTCTGTATTTAGATTCAACTAAACATAATTCAGATAGTTTTGAGCAATGACCATAAAGGCACATGGGCCTCTTTTTTGGACAAACTATTCTGATTAAAAGAAGGTGTTTGTTCATGAACACTTCTATTTCATTATTTGATTTAGTTTAAACATATTTTATTGACATAAAATGATAAAGGGATAAGTTGGTCAGTTTTACCAACATTTAACTTCTCCTGTAATAATTATTTGATAATTGGGAGTAACTGCTCATAATGCTTTCAGAAAATAGCATGTCGAGGGTCTTGACCACACCCCTTAAGTCAGTAATCAAAATGGTTAAGATCCCAACTTATAACTGTACATTGTATCTATACAAAAGCCTTGTTGGATGTCGATGAGAAATAAGATTTGCTTTTGAGAATCGCTAAGACAAGATCTAGAGAGCAGGGAAACCCTTTGATATTAACATTACACTACTATTTCAATATTTTTTTCACAATTTCTTAAATACCAGGTTATACAGGCCCTCTAGACCTCTTGTTTATATATATTTGTCAGTATCATTCAACAGGAGTGCCACTAGGTGTGGGCCAGGATACATGCTAAATAAAGTGTAGTAAAGTGGTAAAAGTGTTCAATGTCCAGCAGTTCTTTATAAAATTAAACCTTTTTCAAGTTTATTGACCAACAGATGACTATATATTGTTACTTGATTTTTATCTCTGTTCAATAAATGTTCTGTGTATTTTTTCAGGTGCACAGTCACCATTTGATGAATTGGATCATTTGTCAGAAACTGATCGCTCCATTATTTTGGCCAATCATCTGTTTGGAAAGCTGTCAACATCATCACATTTTGTCATCAATAAACATTGGAAAGGGAGAGCACCAAATGCAGCCTCATGTTCTTGTTCCAATCCTTCCTGTAAAATGACAGGCCTGTTTGGAGACACAAGTATAGGTAACTCAAATAGCTGCATTTTCCAAGTATTCAAATAGCTTTTCATGTTCAATACCTTTACTGGCTCAAATATAGCAGTTCACTTCTGAAAATAAACCCATAGTTATATAATTAGTAGCTTGTCTTCTACAATACTTAACCGAGGAGCTGTAGTTTTACACTTCTACACATTTTTCAGAAACATAACTTGGTGGTTCTTCCTTAGATCCAAGTTTTAATATTAACAACATGTTTAGACCCTTTGGGGCCTCCCCTGAGTTGAAACGTGTCAACAACTCTCTCATTAAAATTTGGATCAGAGGAAGAACTGCCATGTTTGGCTCACTCTTTTAAGTACATGTATTGATATTAGATGCATTATGTAAAAAGAAACTGCACCATAGTCGTCTATTTGACACATGACTGACTGATGAATAATACATGTAGATTGACCCAATAACCTGTAATGTTCCATAGTTGATATGACAATTAACCAGTCTCAGTTGGTTTAATGTGTACTACAATGTTAACTCTAGTGTACTACAGTGTTATTTCTAGTGCACTATTGTTAACTCCAGTGTACTGCAGTGTTATTTCTAGTGCACTATTGTTAACTCCAGTGTACTGCAGTGTTATTTCTAGTGCACTATTGTTAACTCCAGTGTACTGCAGTGTGAACTCTAGTGCACTATTGTTAACTCCAGTGTACTGCAGTGTTATTTCTAGTGCACTATTGTTAACTCCAGTGTTATTTCTAGTGCACTATTGTGTATAACTCCAGTGTACTGCAGTGTGAACTCTAGTGTACTACAGTGTTAACTCCAGTGCTCTACAGTATTAACTCCAGTGTACTACAGTGTTAACTCCAGTGTACTACAGTGTGAACTCTAGTGTACTACAGTGTTAACTCCAGTGCTCTACAGTATTAACTCCAGTGCACTACAGTGTTAACTCCAGTGCACTACAGTATTAACTCCAGTGCACTACAGTGTTAACTCCAGTGTACTACAGTGTTAACTCCAATGTACTACGGTGTTAACCCCAGCGTACTACTGTTAACTCCAGTGTACTTCAGTGTTAACTCCAATGCACTAGTCTACCAAGTTTAGTTAGCTCCTAGTTGTATGTGTAGGTCTAATCAAGTAGTTTTAAACTTCACAAACTTGATATTTTTATGCTAAGCTATATTGACATACCCATACCAAGTAATATTATACTATTTCATAGAAAATACTTGACAATCTTTCTCAAATCTTATGTATAAGGTCCTGTTGTTTCCTAGTTGTTTATGTTTACCTTTGAGACTAATGAGACAAACATATAGCTATATAGGTCAACAGGTGACCTTCTTGGATTTTGAAAGTTAAGTTTGTTAATGGTATTTCTCAGAAAGTACTCAAGACAGTCTTTCTCAGATTATATTTGTAAGTTCCCTAAAGTACTTAGTTTTACATGTTCAAAATTTATGTGAATGTTAAGGTTCTTGGTCAGTCTTCTTTCTTAATTGATGTGTTTTTCTTGTTGCTTTACAGGGAATGAAACTGTTTGGCATGGCAATTTGGATGTAATTGTCAACGATGAAGTTGTTGTAGAAGTTCTTGAAGATTTGCAAAATAGTCCAGGGGGAAAATCACCTGTCAAAGTGAAGTTAAAAACTTCTTCATTTTCAAGAAATCCTCAGATAATCGCTAAAACAATAGTGTTTTCTTTTCTTCAGAAGAAGAGGCACCCAGAGAGAAGTCATTTTCTTACACCCTGTATTGGAGTAACTGGTAGTGATTTGGTGATCTATTGTTATGACTCTGAACATGATACCCTTCTGGAAAGCAGCACTATTCCTTTGTTTGCTCCTGATTCGGTGACTGGAGGCATCAACCTAACCGCCATTGTGGTAACCTGGCTTGTTGTCAATCACAAATATCTTTGCAGTGGTTTGATTCATATGGATGATTTGAAGACACTAAAGTCAGGATTCTTTGACCAGATACAAGCCAAGTGTGATGTATATGAAAATGAGTTACAGATCGGTGGGATTGTTCCACAGAATTACAATGCACCTGCTTGTTCTGCCCCAAATAATCTTGTCTTTGATGCTACAGCTGTCATCGCCAATAATCGATGTTTAAAGATTGGAATTACTCGAAATGGTCTTTCAAAAAAATAACGAGACGGAACAATATTGATGATGTCTGTTTATACCTTGTAAAAATACTTGATCTGAATGACATGTTAGAGAGTAGAGAAGTCATTGCTGATGGTACAACATGTATTTTAATTAGTAATCAGACTGATATATTTATTGCCTGTCCATAACATAACTACATCTTCAGAGTTTATGATATGCAAATGTACAACTATATATTAATCCTCAGTTGGTTTAAACCTAAAAAAGAATTACCAGGCACTCAATGAATGAGATGTTGATAAGAAGATGATTTTCTTTTGGAATTAATGAATCTGCTTGTACTATTTTGGTGAACGAAGTTTATGTGAGTTGACTTTCTCTCCTTAGCTGGAAAGACATTTTGCTATTCAAAATTCACAGATAGTTAATGCTGAAATGTATGGTTGTACAGTTTTTAACTCCCTATCTGAAGTAAAATTTCGATGTTGAGCCATGTGTACTTGGAAATCAAAAATGTTTTGTAAAAGAATGTAAATTGGATGTAAGAGAGCCAAAAGGTAATGTTTTGTAATATTATACTAAAATGAGATTGAAGCTTTGCTTTATTGTTTTGCCAATATCTAAGGTAAAAATACCCCACTGTAGAATTATTATACTCATCGTATACTTTTCAAGGGTTAGAATTGCACTACTTCTGTTTACATGTAACAACTCTCAAATACTAGTGTAAACAATCCTGGTTTGTACATGTCTATAATTTGGTACTATGATGAAGTAAGTGTACCTCAAACTTATTTGATGAATATTATCAGATATTCACTGGCATGTAACATTGAATAAAGAACAAAGAATGACTTTGTGTACATTTTTTTATATTATGTAACCTCCATCAATGACAGTTTTGCACATTTTATGTTTTTGATTATCTCCTTCCAACAGAATGTGAGAAGTATGATTTAATAAACTCGTACATGCATTATCCTGCACTGCATTGATTGTCATGCTTCATTTCCCTGCAATAACTGCAGTAAATGTTACAGGTTTTTTTCAAACTTGGCAACAAGGAAAAATGTCTTAAGGGCTCTGTAAAGTTTCATTGCCACTTATGCTGGACGCTATTTGATGGAGTTATGGTCCCTTGGTTAGCTAGAAACGGTGTTTTCTGCTGTGTCCATGCATTAACTACAACACATGTTTTCAGATTTTCTTCAATCTAAGTAACAAGATTAAACGTCCCTAGGGCTCAGCCAAATTGCATTGTCACTTTTACCTTATTTTTGACGGAATTATTGTTATGTATATAGTTGAATGGGTGTGAGGAGATTACACATTACAGTCTAAGGGAGATAATAAAATCCAGTATGTATCAGAGTTATTCCCCCTTTTGTAAATCTCTTGTGATAAAAGATTATAATTGTTAGAATACAGAAAGATTTGGAACTGGAAGGACGTGTTTATTGTTCATATTGTCTAACTATAATATCCGTAATGTAAATCAGCGAGTCCCAAACAACATAACAGTTCATTACATTATGGCCCACTGATTAACTAAAAACATAAGTTTTCTGCTGTTTCGTATAATAACTGGAACAGTTGTTAAAAGATTATGTTCAAACTTAATAACAAAGTTAAATGCCTTAACTGGCTTAAGGCTACTTAGGCCAAGTTCGATTGTCACTTTTGTCGGACGTTATTTGGCAGACTTATGGCCCTTTATGGTTGAAAAAGTTTGTGCTGTTTCCGTGTAATAACTCCCACAAATATTGTCCATCGGGTTTTCATCAAAATTAATAAAATGGTTTTCGCCACTTGATTTATGAAAAAAAGATGTAATTTGACGTTAAATAACTCTCCACAATATTTTTTTTCGAAAGTCTTCAAACTTATAAGAACAGAATTCAATATATTAAGGGCTCTGCCAAATTTGTGATGGGGTTCGGTAATGGCAGATGACAAGAGAAGTCTAGCAAAATGAGTTTTATATATTACTTTATTACGTAATACATGTTCAATAAAGCACCAAACTAATGTGTCAGGCTATGAGTTTCAAGCAATACATGATGGCTCAACACAAAATTTATCATTCTGCCGAGCTTTAATGACATGTTTACACCTGACCACAAAACATATTTACCTACAATATATCAGGAAAGCGGGGGATATCATTTCACGAATTTGCATCGTTTTGTAACAGAGCACATGATTAATTAAATTTAAATCACTGCCTCCGCTGGGGATCGAACCCGGGACCTCTGGCTTACTAGTCTTACGCTCAACCGATCGAGCTAAAGAGAAGATCTCTCTAGCCAAGCGGTATATTGCGGCTAGTATTTACCAAGGTTACATACTCCCCCTCCAGGAAAGAACTCGTCCTCGGGTTTCCAGGAGTAACAGCGATGCTTGTGGAGCAATCCTGAGTATTTTTCCCGGGTCCCTACGTGGGCGCCAATGTAACAGAGCACATGATTAATTAAATTTAAATCACTGCCTCCGCTGGGGATCGAACCCGGGACCTCCGGCTTACTAGTCTTACGCTCAACCGATCGAGCTAAAGATCTCTCTAGCCAAGCGGTATATTGCGGCTAGTATTTACCAAGGTTACAGTTTGACCCTGTGAGCATAAATTGAGTAAATATTAATGGATTTTGATGAAAAATTATATCAATATTATATGATCTTGAGCAATTTCCAAGTTGAGACCAATTTGATCTTAAAACTCAGTATATACTTATCACAACTCAGATCACCTATAAGGCCCTTGGGCCTCTTGTTAAGCACTATATTTATCAGAAATAACTAAAAGGATTTTTTCTCATATTTCGAATGTAATTTCAATCAAATGTCTCCAGTGACTCTTAGTTACCAATTTTGAATTTTTGACCTATTGGAATCGAGAATTTGTGAGCATGTTAGTAGTTATTTAAAAAAAAATTGACGATTTTTTCTTTATTGTCCGAAGTGCCTATTTGGGATGATCAGCGAAAGAAGATAACTTACAGCGCATGTGGTATTTCTTTAAATGGAAAATTTACGCAAGTATTTAAAATCCTCTTGTACAAAATGAAACATTTAAACCATTTTGGACGAAACATCCTTGCTTTGGGCAAGACGAGTTCAATTTTGTATAGCCGGAGACTCCGACTCCCGGAGGGAGTGATGAATATCAACCATATTTGGTGTGGACCATTCATTTGTGATAGAAGTTTCAAAATTATACCAGTTGACTCCTTGGTTTGAGGGACAGGGCCAACGTTTTTAACTTGAACAATATCAAGATAATCTTGTAAGTATATGTATATACAACGAGAAGCACAGTGATCATATTAAAAGATGTTATCCTTGGTCTGACTCCACCCTTACTGACTGAAAGCCTGAGTGATAACTTTGTGATATTTAAAATCCCCACCCAGAGCAACACTCATTCTATGATTGGACATCAAGAGACTACCACAATCATGACATGTGTCTGGCCATGATCCTAGCCATAGCGACTTCTGGGCCGTAATTTAACATTATGATTGTTGAGATCCGCAACCCATAACCATGTATGTATGTGGGTATATTGGGTTTGCAGTATTACGTCTTTCTTTCAACTTAAGGAACAGGAGAAGATTAATCAGCCACTATCTTTAAAAAACTCTACATCAAGATTTCTTAAATAGCTCACAATAGAACGTCTTCATCCAATTAGTAAAAGCGCATTTTCTGCAACTTATACATATATGTAAAGGAGATACATGGCTAATAAATCGAGGAAATTAACTTTTCATTTGATGAATTTCTATTTCTTCGGAATGAAAGGTGGAAACTGTTCCTCCTACAGGATTTTTTTATTACAGTTTTTTTTTCTGATATTGCATGTCCATGTACATGTAGCATGGGTATATATTACACTATATATAAAAAAAAAAAAACGAGAAAAAATCCATTTTGTATTGATGTAGGTTATTAAAATTAGATACTGTAAAGTTTTTACATTTTCTATATATAGATCTTATGATTCATTGAGTTTTTCCTAAGTGTAATTTTAAATCAACTACCATTCACGATTTACCAGTGTGGAATATATAATCGATCATCACTTAGGACCTAATTGTGCTCTTGATAGTCTCATATCTGATGCTCAGTATAGGTTATTATAACTCGACTCGGGTATTTTCCAGATGTTCCAAAGTTGGATAATTAAAAAATTGAAGATTTTTATCATTTATAATGTCATTTTGACATGTAGTATTGCCCTTTCTGCCAGCGATGATTTCCGTAGAACACATTCAGGTCCGTTCATGTCTTTAGGAAGACCCGTTACATCTTCTTTCACTACACATGCGCATTACATGAAAAAAGTGAGTTTGCTCTAAATCGTACATTGACGCTCGAAATAGGCCTACGAGAATGGCGACCAGGGATGAAACTCCAGTGGCGTGGAAAATGTTGAAAGACGTTATTGACGAAAGAAAAAATGTGCAAGAGATGATGACACTCCAAATATTGTCATGTAATTGTTTTGGGGGTTGTCATTTTACAGATGCGTTCGTGACAACGCAAGAGAAGCTGAGTATGTTTTCAAAGCTTTCCCCTTCTGGTGAGAAAGCAAACGGGTTATACTTTCAACATGTATGGGACATCCCGAAACTTTCTAGGCTGATTCATGAAAAACAGCGAGAAGAAGAAGATACCAGTTGTATTCAATCAACTAAACGACCTAGATTATTAAGTGTGGAGGAAAAGAATGCTTACGTGTGTTTGCAAACTTATTTAAATGGTAAGCTCAAGTTAAACAAATGTGAAGTGATCCTCGGGATCGATTTCAGTAATACAGGCTCCGTCGAAACATAAAAAATATCTAAATATGCCAAAAAAAAAAAAAAAATATTATGTACCTCTTTTGACTTTTTAAGACCCTTTTTTAACTTGAAATAATATTCCGCATAAACATTGTAGTAGTTGGTGACTACCTCACTGAACAATTTAAAGTATGGTATGCATGTCGCAAGCCATCCATAGCAATTAGGGTCAAGTGTCTAGCCCAATGATGCAGCACTGACAGCACAGACCATCCTGTTTCTCGGCTTCTGGATAGGGAGCATCGTGCTGCACACCAATGATCTTCACCTGAGGTTATGTTGCTGATGCTCTGTGATGATGTCGTAGATGTTCATCGACAATGTCATGTAGTTTTGATGATATAGTTACTACATGTATATGTCATCAAACAAGCCAGAGACATACTAGTATCACTTATTCACTGTAATTGTGTTTTTAGCCCATCATCATATTCAAATTGCCCTGTCATTGGTCCATTTGTCATCCATCTGTAAATAATCCTTGTTTATGCTATTTCTGGAAAAGAACTGGAGGGATAAAAATGGATACATTATAAATTTTGTTTGTATTGTCATTTTCCAAACATTAAAATGAGGTCAGATAAATTTTGATAAAATATAAATGATGTACAAACTACCAGTATATAGATGGAAAATTCCCCCTAGCGTGAAGCTAGAAGGCAACCATATCACTATGTACAATCAAAACCTGCTACACAGATACAGTAGACAAGTTCTGCTGAATAACCAAAAGGTCCAGGGTGATAATATTCGGCAGGTAGCATACTTTGATGAAAGGCTACCAAGATTGTTAAAATGAATGACCTTCATCCATATTCAATGTCAGAGAGGTCAAATAAGATAAATTGTTAAACAACTTCTGAAGAATAACCAAAAGCATGGTGAGAAGTCTTTCAAGTTTGTTCAAATGAATGACCTTAATCTTAATCTAAAATCACAGGGGTCAAATATGTCTCTTGTTGATAATAAAAAAGTCCAGGTTGGTTATATTTGGTCAGTTACGGGCAGAGTTAGTAATGAATAGCCAAAATGCATAGAGTATCAGTCATAGTAACTTTAATTTGTTCTGAAATTTAATTTTAGTCCACTTGGAGGGTTACAAATGTGAAATGAAGACCAGATTTGAAGTTATATTTGTCGTTTCGATGTATGCTGTATACACATATTTTGTTTTCTTTCTTGATGATTACTTCAACAGGTGTATAAGTAAAGTATCATTTGTGAACTGAATAAATTTGTTTCAGACCAGTAACATGTATGAAACTAAGGTTTAACTGGATTATAACTAAAAGACCACATTAATTACTACAAAAAAATTGTTTTTCTTTTTCCATTTAAGATATAGATATTCACCAGAATAGTCTTGAGAAAGTGTTAGATGGTGCAACAGCATGCTCCAAGTCTGATGTTGTAAAGGTTGTTGACGCTCACCTATTTGGACCTCTGAGTGGAGGAAACTGTTACATTGATAATCGCATGGAGAGTAGTGCGTGCAGCTGTGGATGTGGCAAACAACTTAAGGGTGGTCCTACAGGCCTGGGTGAGTTCATGTTCAGGGCGGTGGGGTGAATCAATGGTAACATACTTGCCTTTCACCTAAGTTGCCGGGGTTCGATTCCCAGCTTGGACCTCACAAATATATGGGGTCACCTGCCAGGCACATGGGTTTTCCCTAGCAAACAAGAGTGATTAATATAAGTTGACTGTGAGCTAAATTATGTTAGGGGGTTGGAGGGGGCATCTGTCAATTTTACCTTCAACACACTTTTAGTCCTGAACAATGGATTATGACCTAAATTTGACCCGCAGTGCCCAGTGCAATTGGGCAGGAGGGACTCAGTTTTTACCCCACCATTATGGAATGATGGGCTCTTCGATTAATCCTTTGTCAGTTGTCTGTCGTTCTGTTTGTCATTTTGTGTCCTTAACCATTGTTGATGCCCCGAGGATCATTAATGGGTGGGGTGCAAAATGAGTCCTAACACTTAATCCTTTGAGTGTCTTCTCCAAATAAGAACGATTTTCTCCCATATCTGATTGGTAGCATTCCTGAAATTAAATAGCTGACCTCAAGGGTGATAAGGTGGGGCTAAAAAGACCTTTTATATCATCAATACTGTATCCCCACCCTTTAATTATTCACAAGCGAGGATGGACAGGGTTTTTGTACCTGCCATAGGGGCTTATTTATTTGGTTAGTTGACTTAGTTGAGTTCCCCATTTTATAACCATATGTAACGATGCTTAACATTAAGAGATGAACAAAACGTTTAACTATTCTATAAATATGGTTTGTTGGGTCTAACTCAACCCCAGGGTATTAAATAGTCATCATTTCATCACAGTATCCACTTTATAACAGTCACCGCCTCATCACACTCACCACCTCATTACAGTCACGAACCTCACCACAGTCACCACCTCACCACAGTCACCACCTCATTACAGTCACCACCTCATTACAGTCACCACAGTCACCACCTCATTACAGTCACCACCTCACCACAGTCACCACCTCATCACATTCACCGCCTCACCACAGTCACCACCTCATCAGTCACCACCTCATCACAGTCACCACCTCATCCAGTCACCACCTTATCACAGTTACACCTTGACAGTCACCACCTCACCACCTCATCACATTCACCACCTCATCAGTCACCGCCTCACCACAGTCACCACCTCATCACATTCACCACCTCATCACATTCACCACCTCATCAGTCACCGACTCACCACAGTCACCACCTCATCACATTCACCACCTCATCAGTCACCGCCTCATCACATTCACCACCTCACCACAGTCACCACCTCATCATAGTCACCACCTCATCACAGTCACCACCTCATCACATTCACCTCCTCATCAGTCACCGCCTAATCACACTTACCGCCTCACCAGCTCACCACAGTCACCACCTCATCACAGTCACCACCTCATCACAGACACCACCTCATCACAGTCACCACCTCATCACAGTCACCACCTCATCACATTAACCACCTCATCACAGTCATCACCTCATCATACTCACCGCCTTATCACAGTCACCACCTCATCACAGTCACCACCTCATCACATTAACCACCTCATCACAGTCACCACCTCATCACAGTCACCACCTCACCACATTCACCACCTCACCATATTCACCACCTCACCACAGTCTCCACCTCGTCACACTCACCGCCTCACTACAGTCACCACCTCATTAGTCACCACCTCGTCACATTCACCACCTCATCACATTCACCACCTCATCACAGTCACCACCTCATCACATTCACCACCTCACCAGTCACCACCTCATCACAGTCACCACCTCATCACATTCACCACCTCATCACAGTCACCACCTCATCACACTCACCACCTCACCAGTCACCACCTCATCACAGTCACCACCTCATCACATTCACCACCTCATCACATTCACCACCTCATCACACTCGACGCCTCACCACAGTCACCACCTCATTACAGTTACCACCTCATCACATTCACAATCTCATTACAGTCACCACCTCATCAGTCACCACCTCATTATACTCACCACCTCATCACATTCACCACCTCATCACATTGACCACTTCATCAGTCACCACCTCATCACAGTCACCACTTCATCAGTCACCACCTCATCAGTCACCACCTCATCAGTCACCACCTCATCACAGTCACCACCTCATTTTACTCACCACCTCACCACAGTCACCACCTCATCACAGTCACCACTTCATCAGTCACCACCTCATCACAGTCACCACTTCATCAGTCACCACCTCATCACAGTCACCACCTCATCAGTCACCACCTCATCAGTCACCACCTCATCACAGTCACCACCTCATCAGTCACCACCTCATCACAGTCACCACCTCATCAGTCACCACCTCATCAGTCACCACCTCATTATACTCACCACCTCATCACATTCACCACCTCGTCACATTCACCACCTCATCACAGTCACCATCTCATCAGTCACCATCTCATCAGTCACCACCTCATCACAGTCACCACCTCATCACATTTACCACCTCATCACAGTCACCACTTCATCAGTCACCACGTCATCACATTCACCACCTCATCATACTCACCGCCTTACCACAGTCACCACCTCATCACAGTTACTACCTCATCACAGTCACCACCTCATCACATTCACCACCTCATCATACTCACCGCCTCACCACAGTCACCACTTTATCAGTCACCACCTCATCCACAGTCACCACCTCATCCACAGTCACCACCTCATCACAGTCACCACCTCACCACAGTCACCACCTCATCACAGTCACAACTTCATAAGTCACCACCTTCTCTAATTGATCACCTCGTCACATTCATCAACTCTTGTTTTGTTTATTTTTACAGGAGTTGAATACACCTGGCATGGTTATGCTGACATTTTTATTAACCAGACTGTACCTGTGGCAGTGTGGTCAGAACTGGAACAGCCAGAACCGGACAGTTATATACCTGATTCCGAAGAACAATGGCAGGGTTTGCCAAGTGACATACAAGAGGTTGAAGATAAAAAAGTCAGAGATGCATTTCCAGAAACCAATCCTAAATCTGCTGCTTGTAGTCGGTTAATGGCCCAGACAATTACCAATGCTTTTGCTCAAGTAAATCAAAATGAGCAACTTGCAGGGTTAGCAGTCCCGGCATTTGGTTGTACTCCTTCAAACTTAATGTTTTATGCATATGATTGCAAAAATGATGTACTTCTCCGGAAAATATTTGGAGTTAACTTTGTTCATAAGCAATCTCTTGCAGAAGCTGCTGTCTTGGTCTGGCTACATTTGAATTTTACAGTTTTTATGAAAGAGGATGTAACAAGTATTGAAGCACATCCAGAGCTTGAAAACTTCAAATCAAAATTTTGCATCAATGACTCGATCCGTTCATGGTACAAAAATGTCAAAGTTGGTGAAAAAGTTACAGGACTCAAACACTCATCTAGAAATGAAACGCATGTGGAATTGGTCACTACAAGAAAAGTCAAAATCGATTAGTTCAGGGCGGCTACAAACTTTCTAAAACAAATTGGATACAAATGTCAAAATAAATACAATGATAGTTTCAACTTCTTTTACAAATCATTACCAAAGAGTGATCTTAAACATTTCAGAAGTAACTTCAGCTTTGGCTGTTGTGATTAACGGGCAATGATTGTGCCGGTCATTAATAATAAGTTGATACATGTATAAGTCATTAAAACATTGCTAAAGACAGGCCAAATATGAAATTCCTGGGCCTCTTGGTTAACGAGAAGAAATTGTTTAAATGAAAAAGTTGACGCCGGACGGACGGAGGGACGGACGACGGACGCCGCACCACGGCATAAGCTCACTTGCCCTTCGGGCAGGTGAGCTAAAAATAGTATCGGTGGTGAGCTAAAAATAGTATCGGTGATTAATACACAAAGATAGTGTCGGTGATTAATACACAAAGATAGTATCGGTGATTAATACACAATGATAGTATCGGTCATTAATACACAATGATAGTATCGGTCATTAATACACAATGATAGTATCGGTCATTAATACACAACGATAGTATCGATCATTAATACACAAAGAAAGTATTGGTCATTAATACACAGTGATAGTATTGGTCATTAATACACAAAACGATAGTATCGGTCATTAATACACAATGATAGTATCGGTCATTAATACACAATGATAGTATCGGTCATTAATACACAAAGGCGCATATGGTGTCTGTCATTAATATACAGGCAGATAGTATCGATCATTAATACACAATGATAGTATCGGTCATTAATACACAAAGATAGTATCGGTCATTAATACACAATGATGGTATCGGTCATTAATACACAAAGATGCATATGGTGTCTGTCATTAATATACAGGCAGATAGTATCGATCATTAATACACAATGATAGTATCGGTCATTAATACACAAAGATGCATATGGTGCACTAAACATCGTCTTTTCGCCCCGCTGTTTATCGTTATGGCGCCCCGCTAATCATCGTCTTTTCGCCCCGCCATTACGCTGTTTATCGTCATGGCGCCCCGCTAATCATCGTCTTTTTGCCCCGCCATTACGCTGTTTATCGTTATGGCGCCCCGCTAAACATCGTCTTTTCGCCCCGCTAAACATCGTCTTTTCGCCACGAGAAGACGATATTTATCGTTATGGCGCCTTCCGGCTGGTCATGCGCTGAGCAATCTTTCATAGAAGATGGCAGAGTAAAGCAGTTACACCATCCTTTTGAACGGAGACAATACCACTAGTATCCGTCTTATTTAGCTTTAATAACCTTTTAGATGAGTTTTAAAATGGTTTGGTACACATTGTACCGCTTATGTTCACTTGTGCTGTTTTATATATGTTCGAATATACGGTTAAGTTGCTTTTTCAATTTTACATTTTGAAATCATAATTTATATTCAGTAAAAATGTGTAACATGTTGTTAAATACAATTTCTGATAATTTTCCTTAAACATTGTCAGAACAGGATCTAATTAGAGAATATCATTTTGCTGGCTACACGTTTGTTTTTCAGACTATTTGGACAACGCTTCAAATATTTGTTTTTTTACCACATCATTGATTCCCTCTTTATGAGGATGTTATATTTTTAATGCATTGAACTGTTACCAAATGGTAGTATACAGTCGATATGAATACAATTTGGGTGACAGATAAATAGAATGTCGCTTCTCCTATCACTGACGTCATCAAGTTCAAATACCGGAACAGCGGAAATTTCCAGAAGGAATAATATAGTCCCTCATGTCGTTAACAATAGCAATCACATGAAATGTTTTTTGCACAATTTGGCTTTATATTATATTTTATAAACGTTTGTAGATATCTTCAAATTGTTCACAATTGCATAATTTCTGATTGTTTAAAAATAAAGCCGTTTTTCGGCGCATGGTATACGGTTAACATTTAGAAGTGATGCGGCGTTGAATGGGTACTGCACAGGACAGACTCGATTCCTCGGAAACACTTATATTTCTATCGACTGGATTTACGTTATTTTCAGAGGAATATCATCTCTTAAATTCTAAATGAATGTCGTCTTGACAGTAGGTGAAAAAGATTCCAAGGATATTTCATTAGAAACAGAATCCAGTCTAACCGGTCACATCAGTGTCGCTAACTTAGCAGACGATGTTCAACTTCACAGGGGTTCAATTTTGGAGTAAGGTAGGCCTAGGCCTTTGACATCGGTGAATAACCACATAACTATAATTCAGTATGCATACACAACCAGAAACCATGTCGATACTGCCGATTTTTCGCAATTTAAAAAAAAAAAATGCTGGACTTTAAATGTTGTCGTGTCTAGCATTTCTGACATTTCGACAACGAGCCCCTGTGTGACGACAGTGACAATTTGATTACTTCCTATAGATCAGGAATAGAGCTTATAATAATTTTGTGTCGAGTCGGTCGACTTCATTTTTTCTATTATTAAATTTTACTTTCATAACTTGCGTTGCTTTTTTGTGGTGGTTTACGTAGATAAATACTAGCATTCTAAATCTCTCCTGGCTGAATGTAGGAAACTGGGGACCATTGTTTTGACCAGCAACACCTGGGGCTGTATCCCTACTCTGACCGAATCACTGTAAATTGTAGTATACACTCTGATGAATACAATTTGGTTTACTAACGACATATAGGCAAATGCAACACAGAATGTATGTATTTTGAATGAAAGAGCATTGCATGTTATATATAGTGAGTTTACAAAGCCACGTTTATATTTATGTAATATTAATTATAAGCTGTTATTTCAGCTGTAGACAACGACATCGGATACTCAGATCACTAGGTCTTCGTCGTCAGCATGCGGTAACGGATGAAGTAGCTCAAGCTATACAGGTAAGTGTATCCTCCTTATTTGGTAAAATACATACCTGGTGAAAAGTATCATTTTATTTAGCTCATATACTCACTTCGGATAAGTTATTCCAGTATGATTTATAATGAAGCCCTGATAGGAATATATAAAACGCAGATGCATTTATAATTGTTATCGCATTTGTCGCATATTCTTTAATAAAAAAAACAATAATTGCGGCCATTTGTGATGAGCAACCAATTTTCCACCATTCGCATATGTCGTATGTATTGTTGATCGAGTTTCTATTTAAAAAAAATAAGCAAACAAAGCTTCACAGTATGGATATATGCATCACTTAAAACTATGTACACACACATATATCCATGAAAAGGGTCAGCAATGGTATACATATTATTACATATTATATGAAAAGAGATGAAAAAAATAGGTTAAATGACATAATAAGGTAAAATAACCTATGTTTAATAGTACGAAACTGTAACAAAAATAAGAATGTATTGAATAAACTGGTATCTTAATTGTAATTATGATTTTCGTCATCTTTGTACATTTCACAATACAGCAAGACATACAATGCAGTGTATCATCGCTTGGTTATAGAAGCATGACGCGTCGTCTTTTGACAAGGCATGGAATAGTAGTTGCAAGGTAAGATTATGTTCGTCAGAAAAAAAACCAAACAAACAAATCAAAACAAACCACATTATTCGTTAACACAATGCATGACATGAAAAGTAAAACAAGTATCAATATTAGCATTTAAAAACAGAACGAAATAAATCAAACTTTGAGATCATTTACGGCATTTCCATTTCTGAACATGAACAAAGATATGCTCTCGAAATGATGTTCGCTTTTGTTCATTTACCTTCGTTTCCTGCACTTACTCACATTTTAAGTTTATCCAGTATACGTGCATATGACACATTTATCCAGAATTCAATGTACATGTGGGTGGCACGTGTACCCGGTTTACCTAAGAGTGACACGTCTAGTATACATGTGTGTGATATGTACACAGGTATACATGTAGGTGACATGTGTACCCGGTATACATGTATGTATGTGACATGTGTATCCGTTATACATATATGTAGGTGACATGTGTACCCGGTATACATGTAGGTGACATGTGTACCCGGTATACATAGATGTAGGTGACATGTGTACCCGGTATACGTGTGTGTGACATGTGTACCCGGTATACGTGTAGGTGATATGTGTACCCGGTATACGTGTATGTGACATGTATACCCGGTATACGTGTGTGTAGGTGACATGTGTACCCGGTATACGTGTGTGTGACATGTGTACCCGGTATACGTGTACTCGTCATTTAAAAATTTATAGTTAATACTCATAAGCGATATCCCTGTTTCAATTCGATTGACGTCGTCTATAAATTGTAATAAAGTGACTAAAACTTTATTTACCAGTATCGATCCCAATATAAAGTGTTTGTGCCTTTTGGTTATAGGGAAAGTTATATAAATGCTTCAGTATATTCGAAGCATGTGCACTTGAATTAAGACCAAGGTCAATGCACAGCTATACATTTGGTAGTTATTATACAATACCGCAATTGATGTTAAATATCGAGTATGTTTGTGAAATATTAAAGGAGCTGAAACATCCCTAACTTTGGCATGAAAATTTACGTCTTTAACACTACACAGTGACCTTGAAATATATGCAAAACATAAAGGCACTGAAACGGATCAAATGGATCAAAATGCCATTATCCACGTGATATATCGTGGCCATATTGACCTTGAAATTCTGCATTATACCTTTGTTAAATCATGCTGAGAGAGAGAGATTGCAAATGAAATAACATGTTAAATATATCAGACATTTCATGTACAATAGAGATGTTTAATTCGATGAAATACATGATTAACATTGAACACTACTTGACTAAATGTTGAGTTGGCTTGCTTTTTTCACTTCAGGAGCAATGTGTTGACTCTTCAGCGCGAACTGGACCCGGACGGTGTTCGTAGCAGACAGATGCACCGAAGGACCGAGTATCCTTATACATGTCGATGGCTATGACAAACTTAAACGATTTGGTTTTGCCATTCACGGTGCAATATGCGGGTATTTTTTTCACGTCAAAGCTTATTTTTCATTTCTATCTGAAGTACAGTATGTAAATAGGTATGGAATATGTGCGATATTATTTTGAGGTCGAGGTCAATATACATTGTACGTAGCGGTAGATTAAGTTTCTTGATTAAAACAATATTGGAAAAAAGTCTAGTTTTCTTTCATATCATTTTCACATATGTAAGTATTAATGAAATTATAGGTACAAACTTTCAATTTCGTTTCTTTTTCGAAATAGTCGTGTCTGTTTACAACGACATTCAAGCGACATCACACGTGTTTTGACGGTATGCACAAAGTGTTTTTAATGTCACCATGTTATTTAACAATTAAATGATTGGTAGATTCTATTTATAGTCAAGGTGAATGCAATCCGAGTGACAAGGAAATGTAATGTTACATTAACACACGTAAAGTTTTCCTTTTTCTAAATCCGTAGTTAATGTTCAGCCTTCCCCTAGTATATGTTCATTAAAAAAAACGGCAAACTTAAAATCCATTAACCTCCTGTGATTGATTTGCATTCAAACTGACACAGCCATATTTCAAAGAATCGCCGTTGTGATGGTAGACAAAGCGCCAAAATGAAAATTACGCGATGGTTCCAATGACAAATCCTTGCTACGTTTGATTTACCCCCAACGCATCGCAAAGAATTCTGTGACGTAAATAATACCTTGTACATATTTGCTTTATGATATTAATTATAATATAATGACATGACAGAGCAGGTCATTTATGGGATAAAATAATGTTTTGTGAGATTCATGAAGGACACCAAAGACCAAAAGAATCTTCATGGTTGAGAATGGAGAATTGAATACAGTCAAGCCATATGGAAAAATAAACTGCAACACACAACTTGTTTCTTATTGCAAACATATAGGAGGCGCAAGACGAAACCAATTTTTACAAATAAAATAAGTCAAGAACATGCATAACTTTATGAACTGTATATATTTATTTGTCGCTTTGATTGTTGTAGGCACAGTTGATTACAAGATACTGGTGGGTAATGAAGACATCGAAGGAGTTAAAGAACTCTGTACTTGTGAAAATGTTCAAGTTAATTCTGAAGTAGTCACTGTATTATAACAGGATATGGATGAGAAGAGGATTAGAAAGCCATCCACATATAGGGAAGCTCTGGAACTGTGGAGAACTAGTTCACTACTGGTACTAAAATTATCTACAGATAGCCTAAACAATGGCACAGTAGAGCAAAATTTGAGTGTGCTTTTTTCTGTCTCACTATCAGCCGTACGTACAGACCACGTATAAAGGATAATATTTACAGTAATCAAAATATGTGAAGAGAAATACTAATAGGTTTTGAAGGCAAAAGTGAATTTCAGTTCGAAATTCTTATAGTTAGCCTGAACTCATATGTATACCAACACTTCTTGTATTTTACATGCAACTACACTTCTTTAAGAAAAATATCGTAATGGATACATTTGTATATCCAATGTAACTTTGGTAATTAAAGCAACATGCATTACCTTGCTGGGAAAAATCTAGTTCCACTTGATGTATTTTGTTTACGAAATATATTCCCGCATTAACAGATGTATTGGTAATTATTGATTTTGATTTTTGGAGATATTCATAAAACACTGATATCCCATCCATATTTCACATGCAAAAAAAAGTAATAAAAATGTTGCAAAGTAATTATAACCTACCTGGCATCATGCAAATGATTGAAAAAAAAAGTCATTATTACCACAAACATAAATGTTCAGGAACCATAAAATATCAATTTTGAAAATATTTGGGTGATAAAATTCTTCGGAAATTTTAAGGAAAGTAGGAGTTATTAATGCGATAAATCAAGTTAAGCCCGGTGTCATAATATCTAACAACTAGTAGGATTGTTAAAGCATTATTCGTTTGTGGTATGTCCATTTATATATTGAACATTTCGTTCGCACTATTTGTGCGAAAGGTGAGTTTATTCTGTAATGAGGTACCATATTCAAAGTAAAATGGAGTGAGCTGTTAGAATTTGATGAATTAAATTCGGTTCTTCGCAGTTTTACATTGATGCGAAAAAACACGAACCATGGTTGTGTACGACAAACATTCAGCTTCAACAGCCGTTCTTATTTCTTCACAATTGGCTTAGTCAATAAAAGGACATGTTGCTCATAGTAACCATCACTCATAGTCTGCCCTCAATTCATTGTTATTGTTATTTCTCGTCACGTACTTTAGGGTATGGAGTACGGTGTTTACATTTAAAAGTGTACAAAGAAAAAATAGTTTCAGTCTGTGACGAAATGATAGCTGAATTTATACTATTTTGGTTGATCGAAAGCTAATATAGTTTGCACATATGTTGGAAAATAGGGAGTTCGAAAGGAAGATTCCTTATAATATTTATCAAATAACCTTTTTGTACAATTGTACAGTTTCAATTATTCACTTCAGCTATGTCGTTTCAAAAAAATTAATCGAGTACAGTACTACATGAATAACATTATCGTCAAAAAGGGTGTTAACGAATGAATCTAATGTAAATTGTCAAATTTAAAGTATTTTTTCCGATAATCGTAACCATTGACAAGTTCAAAAGAATTTGTTAATAATTTATGAACCATTTTTATTATCTTTTTTTCTGTGATTGTTCTATTTTGTAACAAATGTTCTTATATATATAAATTATATTGGTGATTATTGCACGTGAAATACGTACCATTTTCCAGTGACATTTAAGAAATGAATACTCACTCGTTGGGTTGTTACTATCATAAATCATTACTTATCATTAATGCAATGAAAACAAGTACTGCAACATTTAAAGCAATGAACATTTGGAGTTTAAAGCAATAGATTGGTCAAAGACTGTATAGGGGAGGGACCATACAATAAAATTTGACTAATATATGATTATATGAAATTTGATTACAAAGAGAAAATATGTTAATTTTAAAAGAATTTAAAAGGATATTACAATTTAGGATTGAAATAGCTTGCAAACAAATTCACTTTTCAAACATGTCTCGTATGAATTGCAAAATTGTCAAATGTCTGACAATTCATTTGCAATTTAAGATAACGCATGCTACATCTGTGTTATTATCTATAGGCATAAGGAACACTATAAATGGGACGGACAGGCGAATGGAGAAGTCCTAGTCTTCCCTCATATTTCACACTTTGGTAAATCATAAAACTATAAAGTATAAGCGATTTTTAAGCCGTAAAATCAAACAGGTACTGGTATATCATTTTAAATGACAATCTTGTATTTGCTCTTTCTTATAATGCCGATGGAACACAAACATTTTAAACACAAGAACATAATCATGCAAATCATAATCCGTGCGTAGGTTGCAAGGTTGACAATTATTGATAACAAGAATTGTTTACAGAAGGACGGACGAGCCACGGGTCACGGATGAATGGCGAGTTGAATAGCCAACCAAACCGAACCATCACATTTTAAAATCAAAATTACAATTTGTTTTGTAAGCTTAATAATATCATGGTTTTTTCATAAAAGTCACTGCACAAACATCATCTTTTGATCTCAAAGTCTACGCAAGATGGAAACCGCAACACCACTGAATAGCTTTCACCATGTCATTGCAAAAGACATCTGGATCCGAGTACCCCCACCAAATGCACAACACTAGACCACATGTGTATGCGGTGGGTAACTGTTGAGTACTTCCGAAGCTTATTTCTAGCTTGTTAGGAATCATAAGGCGGTACAGTGGAGGCCCCAGTCCAAAAGGCCAGTACGTCCTCCAACCTAACGCCAGTGGCCCCTCCTATATAATAAACACAATGAATACATTCAACTGCTGGTGACTATGCATACGAAATAATGCTAGTTAACACTTCTTTGAAAGCTCAATATTGACAAAATATTTTATAATGCAGTATGATATTGTATTAATCCCGACAGTAATTTTTCAGATATGATATAGTTATGAAGACACGCATTTTTCAATAGTACATAATGCCAAGTAAGCAACCCGACAACTAGACAATATGAGGATTTTACCCCGACAATATAATACTCTATGCCCGCTATTTAGCGTTTTCATAATGTCGTGTTGTCTAGTCCGGTTTCTATAAGTTTGTAAAGTTATTGATGGAGTATATTATTTATGGATTTCTAAACCCTGTAGCACGTTCTTAAATATAATACCTTCACAGTCAGCCAGAAATGCTTCAAGACAGTACATTGCCTGGTTATCAAGGCTCCGTTTGTTTGAGCCCTCAAAACTAAACTGGACCTTGTACATTTTGCCTGAGGTTTCTAAATGATAGTGGTTTGTTCCCAAGTTTACAATAAAGAGTCTTGAAATCATCCGGTGCGAGCATGACTGCATCAAGCAACCTCATTGTACAGATGTAATAGTACAAAATTCAGTTGGCGTACATACGGGACACTGCACATAAAATTATATAAATTAATTAGAGAATGGACAACATAATTACATCAGAGATTTTCTCAAATTATTTGCATCGCACACAAATTTACTTAAAAGATTTAGCTCTTTTACATTTGTTGTGCTTAATAGTTGGACAAGTTTAAATACACATGGCTGTTTCCAATAATATTTTTTTTTTTATAAATTTCTGCCTTAGATATTGATAAACTGGACATACAAGGAAAAAATGAAATTCATCCTCAAGATCACGATTAGGATCACAAAATTTACAGATACGTTCACTCCTGATAACCTCATTGTTGTCAATACAATACGATTTTTCTTTGGTATATATTTAGTCAAATAACTTTGTAATACAACATCACTTACCAAGTGTCGATATAAATGGCACTTAGGCGAATTTTCTAAAATAACAGATAATTCTTGACGTGCTATGTCATTAATCCTTTGCTTGATCAAAGGTAAGATATTTGAATTTATTGAATGTTGGTTTATCCATACTTCACCAGAACCAAGACTGAACAACATATCTTTGACATATTCAACCCAGTTAAATACATTATTTGATTTTGGTAAATTCAATAAAACATCATATGCGGTTTTCAAAATACAGTTATTAGAATTTATAATTTTGAACCAGTATTTTATCATACGATATTTTCTGGTATATAGAATCCTGTATAACAAAAAATGTACGTTGTGTTAAAATGTTCTTGGAACAATGGGTATGAATAAATACATTTGTTGTAAGCAATATTGATATAATAGTTTCAATGTTAACCATGCATTTCTGTACTTATTTCAAAATAAGCTCCAAACCATGGAAGAAAGTACCAAAGAAGAGTTCATATTATACATTACTAATTTTTGGTATCTACTATAATAATTATATCTGAATAGTGTTTCATTCTTCAATAACGCTTTATAAACCTTTCCCTGTCCGCTATATTTCTGTATGGCAAGGTGGTAAGCCCACGGTCACAGCACCAGTCCGATATATCACTAAGAGCTTGTCGGTAGTGTTCTTCTGTCTCTGCTTGTTCTATCTAGGACGGGGAAATAGGCAAATGACACCATCTTATTTGCATTTTATTCATTTTGCATTAAATTACGGGTCATTATTTATGGAAAATATTTTCGCCTAACCGAGCATTGCTTCAAATCCATTCGATACTTTATGACTAGCAACGATTTAAAGGAATGGTATTTCATCACTAGTAGCAATAAATCAAAAAAAAAAAAATCTGTTAAAGTTAAATGACCCTGCTCATTGACAGGACACGCGACATGCACATACAGTGTATTTTTTGTAGACTAGCTTGGGTCAAACAACCCAATGGTTTCACTTGGTTTGGTTTTATTTTGCTTTACGTCCGTTAACGGCCAGGGTTATTTAATTATGTTTCCTGATTTTGAAGTGTAGGAAAGCCGGAGTACCCGCCAAATAACAGTCGTTAATTAACCACATGGTACATAGTACACATTAATTAACATGTACCTTATAACAGTCCCACATGGTTCTCGAATTAATGACCAAGAGTTGGAGGGATAGTTGGTCGAGACACCTTAACTACTTGGCCACCACGGCTCCTAAATAAATGGTTCTATTCTCCTGATATTTTTTTTCATGGGTCTCCTTGCAAATCTATATTTAAATTGTTAATATATTGTCCTTGTTTCATAGATTTTAAGTTTGAATTATGTTTTCCTTGTGCTGTCGGTATTACTTATTTGAAATTGAATGAGGGCGTTTCTGATAAACATTGGGGTTATGCGTTCCTCTTTGATATGCATATATATTAATTTGAATAAAGAATAGAAGACAAATTAATTACCGAGTACCTGTGTTTTCCTGTAGAGATTTGATGTAACTCACTTCTATTTATCACCCATTGGTATTTTATCTACACCATTTATAAACTAATAAGTCTACACAAAACATACACAATGAAATGTATGCCATAACAACAAACAATTTAATGTACATTTGTATGATGTATGCTATAAAACACAAAACTCTGAAACGTACCTTTCCCTTCATATCTCGTAACATGTTTAATACACCACAGCAAGCATGGGCATATGCATACCGGAAGGCGAAAAGACGATGTTTAGCGGGGCGCCTTAACGATAAACAGCGTTAACGTTATGGCGGGGCGAAAAGACGATGTTTAGCGGGGCGCCATAACGATAAACAGCGGGGCGAAAAGACGATAATTATCGTCTTGTCGTTGCGAAAAGACGCTGTTTATCGGGGCGCCGTAACAGCGTTATGGCGGGGCGAAAAGACGCTGATTAGCGGGGCGGCGGCTTCACGTTTTCGTTATTTCGCGTTGAGTTGTGGCGTCTTTTCGTTATGGCGCGGCGCCATAACGCTAATTATCGGGGGCGGAAAGACGAAGATTATCGTTCTGTCGGGGCGCCAGAACGAAACAACGAAATGGCAGAAATCAGCCACTATCCGTCATTGATTAGTACATACATGGAGATAAAGATGGTGTCATGCAGCCATTAATACACAAAGATATTTTCAGTCAATATTACACAAGTATGGCAGTCCTTACTACACGTACGAAGATTGTGTTGGTCATTGATAAATTAAGATGGCATCAGTCAATACAAAAATAACCAGCACAATGGTTCTGCCTCGCTTTTTCTGAATTTAAACAAAATTGCTTGATTCTAGGCTTTTCAATTAATCAGAAGAAATCCTTTTTATCTTTCGATCTCTATGACCTTGAATACTGTTCCAAGTCATTTATGTCAAATTTGTTTGCTCCATCCCAGGAACTTATCAGCCAAATATGATTCTAGACATTTTGTTAATGAGAAGTCGGTCCGACGAGCGAAGGACGGCGCACCATGACAAGCTCACCTGGCCTTTTGAGCCAGTTGAGTTTAACATTGTATCGGTGATAAATACAAAGCTGAAGATGGTGTCGGGTCATTTATTTAACGAGTTTTCAGTTGATGTTACACATGATATCGCTCCTTACTATACGAACGTGTATCGTAGTGATTGACGCTATTTTTGCTAGGTGTCCAAGCAGACAGAAATCAGTCATTAATATTTAGAGATTATTATATGACCATTTTGATATCACACCGATGATCAGTCCGAGAGCATTTATAACAGTCTGAGCCCGGGGTGTAATATCAAAATGGTCATATTATAAACTTTATATCATATTTTTTTCTTCAAATATATATACATGTAAAAACAAACACGACCTTACATACATCATTTGATCAAATTATAATAATTATAACCAGTCGCCATCGTTGTTTATATTTACGAAATGGGTATGATATCATCCGGGTTGATATCAATTTGTGAGAATTGTAAACATATCGCATATACAAAAAAAGGTGCTACTATCAGTAGTAAACATATGACAAAAAGAATTATATTACATTAATACACAAACAAAAACAGTGTCACTCGTTAGTTCAAAGATCAAAATGTTGCGACTCATTAATACACAGAAGAGGTCCGCATGAGTTCTGCATTAAAAATGGGCAGTTAATATTGTTTAAATTCAGAATTTGACACATTTGACAGTGTAGTTTTGAAGACACACCAAGTTCATTCAATTGAATAAACTGTTCAGTCCGATATCATGCCACTGTCCAAGTATGATGACCCTTGGCCCGTTGATTATTGAGAAGTCGTTTGAAGACTTTTTAAGACTTTTGGCACCTGTGACCTTCAGTGACCTTCAAAGTACCATAACGATCCAAAGGATCATGTAAGGATTGTAGATGTTGCTCTTAAGGAACAGGGGAACCAACTCTGGGTACAAGTCATGCAATAAGATACGGAGGAAATGCTAAGATCCTTGGGAAAATCCTAGGAGGATATTAAGAACACCAATGCAAATCAATCAACTCCTCACTACTAAACTCCACAACCTATTAACAAGAAATGTTATACCTGTGGCAAGCCAGGGGACATCAGTCAGAAATATCAACCTTCTCAAAGTCATTGCGAAGACATGTAGCAGAATGCGACATGAATGCGTGTGGTGAGTGCGTATGTGTGTTTTGGGAGGCTGCGGTATGTTCGTGTTAAGTTTCCTTGTGATAGGCCGCCACTTTTGCCGATTTATAGTGCTACCTCACTGAAGCATACTGCCAAAGACACCCAGAAGACCGGTAGGGAAACGACTACATATCATACTAGCAACACCCCATAGAAGTGTTGATAACACACCGTTAGAAGAATTTGGAAAAGTGGTATTTGAAATTAAACTCGGCAACTTAAATCTACACAACACGAGGTGATAATTGCTGACATTACAGATGGTGCTCTACTTGATATTGATATTCTACAGAACAGTCCAGCCGATATACTACCCAGTAAATTGATCATTCATCTAGGTGGATATGCTATTTCTTGTTCCCAAGTTGGTATTCAAGCAATCGAAAGGGTCACAGCAGCAGACCATAACCTGCTCCATCGGAATGCATTATCGACAGATATATTGAGACATAGATGATTCGGGTCAATATATCATTGTACTAACAGAAAATATATTGAAGTATTCATTATGATGGCGCTATGTATCCTTTTCCATCTGATTTCTTAAATAAACAGGATTCAGTTTTGGGAACTGCAGAACATTACACGGAGATCATACCATAAGCAGAAAGAGAGGATAGTGATAATAATAACTTTAGCTAGATTCGGAGAATACAGATACCTCTGGACAAAGATTGTAAAACCGATGTTAAGTCAGGGGAGATAAACATAGGAAGCATTAGTATTCCAACTCACGTAAAATGTATCTAAGATGGTATACAGCATAGACTTGATGAGTCAACGAGACGAAGTTGCCAAGCTGCTTGTCACGTATGTAGACTCCTCAAAAGATGACACAGACCTAGGATTGACACAATTGGTGGAACATGGAATTAATACATCTAATGCCAGCCCAATAAAACAGAGAGAAAGCAGGGGGTCCAACCTAAACAGTAGAGCACGGCCTAAGCCCTCCTCTGGCACAACGAAAATTGCGGCTAGCATGCGCTTCGCGTCGCAACGGTGAGTAAAATGTGTGCTAGGTCTGCTTATTGAGAGTGCTCCTAGTTTAATCAATGTTGCGTTTCGGATCTGAAGCAATTTCCCCCTTTTATTCGTGCACTAAGTTAGGAATTTGAACCAGTCCTGTAAAACTGAACGTGAAAAACCTCGGGTATTTTGACCGCTCGAATTCGGTACATAATAGGGCGAGAAAGTCCCGTAATGGCGTCACTTCCGGTGCACGTGCTGGATATAAACAAACCAGCGTGTAGTTAAGTCGTACACTGGTAGAATATAGAAACCGGCTATGCTTTGTTTTGTGGCTGACTGTAACCACCAGAGTTTGAGGGAAACTTGCAGTTTCTTTCGTTTCCCGAAGGATTTGCTGCAGCAGTGGGGAAAATTGTGCAGGTACGTCATTAATTTTAACGCTATGATCTCCTGTCATCGACATGACTGTGAATGTGATGACATCAATACGGTATGTGGTCTATCATGTTGTGGTATGGAACATCATTGTTGAAAAAAATTCAAAGAGGAATACTACTGATTTTATTGTTTAGTTATATGTGCTACGTATAATTCAAACACCAAAATCCAAATCGATTAACACTATATGCAACAACACCGTGAGGTAGATGAGAGTATTATTGTACATGTAGTATATTGTCACAGGCCTAGACCGACATCTGCTTTTCTGTCACTAAATCGCCGACTCTCTTGGTGATATTTTTTATTGGCTGACCCACAAGAGTTATCTTACTGCGTCCTCCATGTAATTTTATAAGGGTGTATTAGCACAGGGACATGTCGATTAGTCTTATATTATAATTTATGATATAAAAAAAAATCTAGAAATACAATTGTATCTATATATATAGCAACATTTCATAGACTAGAAATGTCCCCGTGGTATTCCAATAAATAAATTTCGCGTGATTTGATAGCGTATTACCACAAACTTTGATAAACATAAAGACTATATTTAATTTAAAGTCTGTGTTATTTACAAGTAGAAATTTGGATATTTATGTGATATATCTTTACATGATGTAAAAGAGACAAGATGATTAATTGATTATATTTGTTCATAGGAGAAAAGACAGGGGGCCAACATCAGCTGATAGGATCTGCAGCTGTCATTTCAAGGATACAAAGAAGGAAAATGGTCCCAACAATTTTCCCTTGGAATCAAGGACGATACTTTGACTTCAAGGATCCAAATGAACTTTGAAGGTAATCATATACATTGTGTATTGATACTGTTATAATGTTTCAGTATTATTGATATTAATGAAAGTGTACATTATGTAATTAATGAAAGGTATCAGCTTGTAAGAGATACAATTAAATATTATAAAAGCAGCAACAGACTGTCATGTATAATTAGAGAGTTATAGTTATGTAGCTTGAAATTAAATATACATTGTCATTTTAATACGAATACCTATGCTGAATTCAAATTATAATTTGAACCGCTGAAATGAATGTTTGGTTCAATAAACAGGAAATCCAACAAGAGGCCCATGGGCCTTAACGGTCACCTGAGATTTGAAATATTTCAGTTAATTTAATTGACCCTTTTTGGCCCCGCCCATTAGCCCTCAGGGGTCAGTCAGGGCCAACATATGCATATTATCAAACTGTCATCTCATGCTGAAAATGTTAACCAAGTTAGAATGAATTCCAATAGAAATCAAACAAATCAGTCAAAAATGTAATTTCCCTATATAAACTATAGTAAAATTTAACCCCCTCCCCAGGGGCAAACTTATGACCCCAGGGTCATTAAATTAATAAATTTTAGTAGAGCACCTTAAGACCCTTCCAACTATGAAGAGTATTTGATTCTACCTTATTTCGGTCTTGAGAAGAAGACTTTTGAAATTTCAGCCAATTTGACCATTTTTAGCCCCGCCCAGCAGCCCCTCCGGGTCAATCAGGGCCAACATGTGCATACCCTCAAACTGCCATCCCAAGCTGATAATGTTAACCAAATTAGAATGAATTCCAATAGATATCAAACAAATTATAGTCAAAAATGTGATTTCCCTATATAAACTATAGTAAAGTTTACCCCTTCCCCAGGGGCAAACTTGAGACCCCAGGGTCATGAAATTCACAATTTTAGTAAAGCATCTTAAGACCCTTCCAACTATAAAGAGTATTTGATTCCAACTTATTTCGGTCTTGAGAAGAAGATTTTTGAAATTTCAGTCAATTTGGCCCTTTTTAGCCCCGCCCATCAGCCCCTGGGGGTCAGTCAGGGCAAACATGTGCATGCCATCAAACTGTCATCCCATGCTGACAATGTTTACCAAATTAGAATGAATTCCAATAGAAATAAAACAAATAAAAGTCAAAAATGTGATTTCCCTATATAAACTATAGTAAAGTTTACCCCCTCCCCAGGGGCAAACTTGAGACCCCAGGGTCATGAAATTCACAATTTTGGTAAAGCACCTTCAGACCCTGCCATCTATGAAGTGTATTTGATTCCATATTATCCGAGAGTAGAGAAGAAGATTTTTGAAATTTCAGTCAATTTGGCCCTTTTTAGCCCCGCCCATCAGCCCCTGGGGGTCAGTCAGGGCCAACATGTGCATGCCATCAAACTCTCATGCCATGCTGATAATGTTAACCAAATTAGAATGAATTCCAATAGAAATAAAACAAATAAAAGTCAAAAATGTGATTTCCCAATATAAACTATAGTAAAGTTTACCCCCTCCCCAGGGGCAAACGTGAGACCCCTGGGTCATGAAATTTACAATTTTGGTAAAGCACCTTAAGACCCTTCCATCTATGAAGAGTGTTTGATTTCACCATATCTGAGAGTAGAGAAGAAGATTTTTGAAGTTTTAGTCAATTTGACCCTTTTTAGCCCCGCCCCTCAGGCCCCTGGGGGGTGGGGACCATATAATTTACAACTTTGGTTGACCTTTAGCCATAGAAGCTTCCTGCCAAATTTCATTGAATTTTGTTTAGGGGATTTGGAGAAGAAGTTGAAAATGTAAATTGTTTACGGACGCACGACGCACGACGGACGACGGACGGCGGACGACGCACGACGACGGACAAAAGGGGATTAGAATAGGTCACTTGAGACTTTGTCTCAGGTGACCTAAAAAGTCTGTCGTACCCCTGGAAGATCTACTTGTACATGAAAGTTCAATACCTCAGGAGGAGAAAACTTCAGAGGGTATGAGGGTTGAGGATGGAGTTTCCACAGATCTAGAGACATTTGGAAATACTGTCAACCAGAACCATGACTATGTGCGTCCATTAAAATCAATGTTAGAAGAAATCAAGATAAGGAAATAAGTCGAACCTAAGTTTGTCATCTCAAAGTCATTAAAAAGAGACCCTGCATATTTGAGGTATAACCAAGTACATTTTATATAAATTTTGTTGGAACTGAATTTTTATTTTTATTTATGTAACAATGTTTGATTTATATAAGTGAAGTTTTTCATACTTTTTGAAGACTCAAAAAAAGTGCAAGGAGTAATATTCATAAAATATAAAATGAGGCTTCATAGCTAATGCATTTCTAAAATGATTATAATGAATTAAAATTATTGCATTGAAGGATCTGGAAAAGCAAGTGGCTGATCTGACAACAGAAATAAATGTCTTAAAAGCAAACACAGTCAAGAAACAGCCCTTTTCAGTTGCTAAGGTCATCCATGATGAAAAAAAGGTATGCTTCATCATTGATCATTGGTAATAACTTATCAAGTTCCATCAGTAGGATTCAACTCTTATAATTTCCTGAAAGGATGCAGAGATGGTCCTGACTAAGTGTTGTTCTTTTTCTTGGGCAATCATTTGACCCTGTAAGTAATTACAGCTCTAACCAAAAAAGAAAGGTTATGAAGTTACCTTGCCTTACACCAAATATTGATGGGTTATACAGATATTTTTCATTTACTACTGTGTTTTGTTCTTATATCGGGATTACTTGCAAACATTTTTATTGAAATCAGTCATGCTCCAGTGCCTTTTGCTTTTTAGATGCTGATGTACACATCCTTGAATGCAGACATGTTTGCTGTCATCGTCACTACTCTTCAGCGGTTTCCACTTAAATATGTAGATGGATGGACTCCTGGCACTTTTTCTAGGACAGACCAGCTGTTTATGACACTGATGAAATTAAAGCAGCTGAGCCTCCCACTTCTTGACATTGCTGAGAGATTTTGCACCAGCAAGACAACTGTACATAACATTTTGATAACTCACATATTTGCTATGCATGAAGTTTTCTTTGAGGGCATGATTGAGAACAAAATCCCTTCCCTCCTCAAGTGCAAGTCATCCATGCCCTCCAGTTTTGGGGATTTTAATTGTTGTCGTCTTGACATTGATGCCACAGAAGTGACGCAGGATGTCCCTGGACAGGACATATTTGCTCAGTCCATACCTACAGTTCATACAAGAACAGACACACTGTGAAGTCCGTTACTGGTGTTGCCCCTAATGGGGCTGTAGTGTATGTTAGCAAACTGTACCCAGTAAGCACCTCTGATGTTGCTATAGTTGATCATAGTAAAATGTTATCCCAGTTGAAACCAGGTGACATGATCTTAGCAGACAAAGGATTTACTATTCACCCTCGCCTTACTTCAGGAGTGCACCTTAACATTCCTCCTTTCTTAAAAGACAAGGGTCAGTACACACCACCAGTTTTGCAGAAAAACTGCCAGGTCTCGCATTCATGTAGAGAGAGTAAATGAACGAATTAAGAACTTTGAAATATTATCTCATATTCCACAGCAGTTTAGACATATAAGCACCAAAACTTTCCAAGCATGTTCAATTCTAGTCAAGATCCAAAGATTGCAGAGATTGCTGACAACTACAGTCAGGACCAGTAATTCTTTATTTACTGAACATGCACAACAACAAAACAATCACTTTACAATTCTTAATTATGAATTCAATTTATCAAAAATTGTGATGTTTATGACAGAATAAATATATACAATATTTGTGTGCTACTATTGATATTTTTTGTAATTTTGCTGATGGACATTTCATTCCTACAGATTCCTGTAAACAAGATATCTAGTCATGATTAGCACAATATATATCATTTGATTAATATACTCTGTGTTTACTATTTGACAACCCCAGATTTTTTTAAAGTAGCACAAAGAGAGAAAACAGGATAATCACTACATTGTGTAATAAATGTGTTGACAGTTTAGTGAGTCACTGGTGAATCAAATTAACCACTTTAGAAAAATAAAAGTCCTTCAATTCAGCAATGTTTGGGGTCCAATTACTGTCCTGGAGAATCCTGACAATGGCAATGTCCTTTGTCGTCCAAACTAAAAAATCACAGGCAGACTTGTTCATGATATGTAGCTGTCCTTGAGGCAGACTTGTTCATGATATGTAGCTGTCCTTGAGGCAGACTTGTTCATGATATGTAGCTGTCCTTGAACCTGGTCATAGTACTTGTGGTTCTCTTTAAGCCGGTACATTTCCGCCCTCATGTGCTTGGTATTCTGCAATAATTTGCATTGATAATAAAGAGTAGCTCAACATTTTTGAAATTAAATAAATTTGAAAAACTAGAAGATTAAGCTAACTATATAAGCTAATCCTTGTCCATGTTTAAATTCTCTGGCCTGATGCCAGACTTACAAATACAATCAGAACATCCAGGTCTTATGTGTAAAGAGCCTGAGGAACTAATCCAGCTAATAAAGTTCCTTCAATTCCCCTCTCCCAATCATTTGCGTACACTTGTAATGATCATTGATACCCATTACAATATATCATCACATCAGTTTGAACCAAGTTTGAATGAAATTGATCTAAGGACTTTTTTGGGCATAACACAATATAACAATACTTGGTCAGGACCATCACGGGGTCATTTCAGAAGTTTGAAATATGTTTTTTCAAAATGGTGGCCATCTTGGATTTTGAACCGACTGAAAAAATAATGATGGATGGGTAAACATTTATACTTTATGTATATCATTATCAATAAATATTCTTTTTTTTTACCTAAATAAAAATCTTTGATTGATCCAATGGCTTCTGAGATGGTCATATTCCTGGCACTGAATGGGCACTTAATTTCTAAAATCTCAGGCTTTAACCTCATGCCTTCAAGAATATCTGTCAGCTCTGCCACCTGATGACAGTAATTATGAGTTGCGGCACGGCGAATTATACCATCTGGGCTTGCTCCCAATACACCGTTTTCATGAAGCCACACTCCTGCAAACACGTGAATTTACAAATGAATAATGCTATTATTCATAACCATAAGTTATGTGCTTAGAAGAATTTACTATGTTTCGATATTCACCAGTTCTTTGTTTTACATACCTGTTTCCTCCACAACTGCATCACCGTAGGAACAGTATTTTTCACTGGCAGCAGCTTCACTACTGGTTCCCCACAATATCGCATCCTTTGTGGCTAGGTTGTATGAAGCAAATATTTTCTTAAATAATGATGGTGGAAATCTTGAAAAAAAATGGTAACAGTGTTTCAACACAATGACACTCTATATGAGCAATATCAATTTAAAGAATGTAAACAATTATTTGACAGGTATATTACTATACTTGTACTCTGTTATGGTACATGTCACCAGCCCATGCAACTAAGATATGTATTGAATTTGAAATTCATTTAATTTCAGAAGCAAATTACCTTTTCCTTCGAATAGCAGCAAGAACCAGGCCAAAATTTGATGCCGTCAAACGATACTTTCGAACCAACGCCCATAAATGATTAGTCCTTGTCCAGTGGTCAGTTTTGCAACCTGTAAAAAGTCAGTGTCAAACTGATATTCTATGGATATTTTTCAAGTTTAAAAACCGTGAAAGATTTCTAATTTCTTTCTTCTAGGGAAAGGGTTCTATAAATATATTGTAGAAAAAATTCACTAGAAACAGTATCAGAAAATATTTTGTACAGAAGTTTTGTTGGCAGTGATTTCACTTTACTAACTCACTCTTATACATACACTGTATGTATTTCTTGTATATTTATTATATATTTACCTCCTCTATCTGCTCCTTTGATACTGTAAGGTTTGTTCTCAGCCGTTGCACTTTATCTGTTGCATTTGTGTAGGCCTCCACTAAAAAAAGGTCTTCTACACAGGGAATGTCCAGTTTGGGTGTTGGTGGCTCATCAGACACTATCCAGTGTGTTGTGAAAATAGGTTTGACTGTATTACTTTACCAATGACTTGTTATTGTAACTATGCAAAACGGTATGTCGTGTCAGTATTTAAACGTTAGTCAATAATGCTTTTATAATACGTTGCAAATTACATACTTTAGAAGTAATATCTTGTAGTTTTGAATATGAGAAACAAACGTGCCATGTTGTTAGAAACTTCTGGATAATGTCATCCGAGTATATATATATCGCTCGCGTTTATGTGTCAAATATTCCCGCAAACTCTTGTCAGTTTACATTGTGACGTCATACTTCCGGTTAATTTCGGGAGCTATTTTTAGTATTATACGTCATTGGGAATCGCGCTTTTGTAAATAGTCATTATTTTAGAAGTGATAAATACTTACATAAGAATGTGTACAGTTGAATTTCTGTATTTTATTTGTTGTTGTTGTTACCATTGTGGCACGTGAATTGTACTATAAAAACTGGCTGCAACGGGTTTTCAAAGGGCAGAACAGCTGGTAGCGTAAGGGAAGCAACTCGCATAAACAAGGTAACTTTTAGGCATTTTTTGCATAAGTACTTCGGTACGATTGTATTTGGTATTGTGAGTTGCTGGTTATTAGAATAAGCGTTAAAGCATTTATTAGGAATTATCAGACATATGATTAGGATCAGTTTAGCTAGGATAAATGTGTGAAGTACGTAAGGTATAAGCACATATGATGGAAACCTCGGATAGATTTAGGAATAGAAATTAGATAGGATAATCGCGGAGTACGCAATGTACAAGCGAATTGATATGTATAACTATGAGTGGTTAAGCGTGGAGTACGTAATGTTCCAGCGCATTGTTAGGGATTGATGTAGATTGTAGATTAGTTAGTTTAGCGCAGAATAAGCTTTATTGCAGTTTATTAGATTTTTCATAGTGGTACGTTTTATAAGTACCGACTAGTTCATATATATTCATTAATAGCTGTTCTGTTCCGCATTGATGGGTGTGTACTGTGTGAACTGAGAGGATTGTGTAATATTGCCAATTTCATTGTATATATTGAGATTTTGGGATTCGTTCCTAAATAAACCAAATCATTTTACGACGTTGTCTATCTTTCCATCCACCTCGCAAAACTACAAAAGTAAAAAACACAACAATTGGTGGCAGCGGTAAACATTTGTATTTTTAATATTTGTTAAATATTTGGTAACGTCTCAAACAGAGGTTGGTGGAAGGATTGATAGTATTTTGATTTGGTGAATAGAATGTAGTATTGAAAATGCATTTAAGGAATAGACAATTAAGTACACATGAGTTTCCTAGCATGGTCAAAGGTGCTGCTCAGGATCTAGATGTAGGTCAGAATTTTTATACTGATAATGATAATTCAAATGTACGCTCTCCGAGTACATGTGAATTGGGGGAGGTACGTCATACTAGTGTTAGCGGAGATTACGTAGATGTGATAAACGAATCTGTACATAATCAAGGACAGTATGATAGTCAGATTTATGGTAATGGTCCGTGTCACGCAGTTTCTATGGAAAGTCCTAGAAATCCCTGTTTCCAAACTCCGAACCATAACGGTTCATACGAAAACGGATACGAGAGTTATAATAGCTCTCATTTCCAGTCCCGTCCTTACCCATTTCATGATGCTCGAAAAAACGCAATCGGGAGCTACAACTCCTATACCCACCCTGAGTCTCAGAACGCATCGAAATACGCATTCGAGGGGTACAACAACTCTTCAAACCAGCGCAAGGATTGGAGCAGACAAAGTTACCCGATCAGAAGAAATACGTGGGACTTGCAACAGATGTATTACCGGGACGTTCAGACCAATCCGTATCACTATCACAATCGGAATGGGTCTTATCACAACATATGGAGCAACGGAGAATCAGAGTCTCAAGCAGTGCAGTTTTCACACAGACCTGTCAATGCAACAGTGCAGCGACAAGAAGACTGTTATGGAACAGACTTCTTGAAAGAGAACTATCATGCCCCATATCAGTACAGCCAACAAGCACAGAATCCAGATCTACCAGACCATATAAGGCAAGGACCTTCTATGTCGTCGTCAACCAAGTCAACTGAAGAACCAAGAACAAGGTTACCGGTCTATAATGGCAGGGGAGACTGGAGCTCATTCATTGTACCGTTCCAGTTGGTGTCGGAGAGATTTGGTTGGGATGTTTACAGACAAAGCGAAGAAATGCTGCTCTGTTTCCGGGACGATGCCCTGACATATGCTACGAAATTGCCATACCACGTCCGGACAAATTACAGTTGTTATGCATGAATATGGAGAAGAGATTTGGAGACCACGTCCTACCGGAAACTCACAGAAGAAACCTTTCAAATCTACGGATGTCCGGAGAGGAGAACTATCAGCGATATTCTTCCAGAGTTGCGGAAATGGTTCGCAAAGCTTATCCAGGTATAAACGAGATCCTGTTTAACAACTTATGTGTGGAACATATGCTGAGCGGAATTGCAGACCAGAGCATAGCCTATGATGTTCTTACAAAGCGACCACAGACTCTAGACGAGGCAGTCAACTTGTTAACTTGGCATTATTCGTGCAAGAGGGGAATGAAACAGAAGGGAAACACCATACGGAAAATTTCATTTGGAGAGGATACCTGTCAAATAGAAGATGAGTCTGAGAAGGACATCAGAAAAATAAATCAACACCGATTTGTAACAGAAGAGAGATTGAATCAATTTGGCAGAGATTTATCAGATCGGATTACTAAAGCGATAATCGACAACCAGAAACAAACGCAACCTAAGAACAGGCCTCACACTCCAAACAAGCTTCGCCAAGGTAAAACATATGGAGGACAAGTTACGTGTTACGGATGTCAAGAAGAGAGACATTATAGAAAAGATTGCCCATATGAACGACACGACGAGACTCTTACTAATAAACAAAACAGACCAGACTGAACTCAAGAAAGGCAGTAATACGGTAGCGGTTGATGTGGATCTTCAGGTTGAGGACAGTGATGTTATCAACATTGCAAGCTTATTCGAAGAACAGGAAGCGGACATTGAAGAAATTCCAGCTTATTTAGGGCAATTGTCGGGACAGCAGAGGATGGACTAGGAAATCCAAAGGGAACTAGTCAGAACAAAGGAACTAGTATTGGATAGGGTCCGAGCTGTGACAATTAAGGCGCCTATCTTAGTGGAGGGAAAAACAGTTAAGGCAGTTATAGATACTGGAGCTGAAGTGACTGTTATAAGTGAGCAGATGTTTAATGAAATACCAGAGGACCAAAGGCCAGTTTTACAAAAATCAAGTTTTGGATTAGTTGTAGCAGAGGCTGGGAAGAAGATGACCACACACGGTACAGCAAATTTAAAGTTACAGATTGGATCTGAAGATCTTGCATGGGATGTTTACGTAGCGCCGATACGGGATGACCTGTTGCTAGGATGTGATATTATAGACAATATGGATATCACTGTCAATACAAGAAGAGGTATAGAAGTTGGCGGACAATGGGTAGATTGTGAAGTTTCAAGAGCTCATGAAAACGTTGCGAGGCTGATCGTAAATGAAAAAGTAACCATTCCTCCCATGTCTGAAGTCATTATAGCCGGGAGAAGTGAACATCCTGAGTTAATTGATACCAGATACTCTTCAGTAGAACCTGTGGTTGAAGATGGACGAAATATTATTATCGCAAGGTCTCTGATAGATCCTTTCCGGGAAACTATACCCGTAAGGTTGGTGAACACAGAAAAGTTTCCGATCAAACTTAGAAAAAAATACGTTCTGGGAGAGCTGCATCCGGTTCTCTGTGTTGGACGTGTATTGGAGAAGGCGGGAGATCCATGGGACTACGCTTGTCAAGCGGCGTTAAACATTGGCCGCTTAAAATCTGAATATAGAAGCAACAACATAGATATATCTAGCGATACGATTGATTCCGTGAAGCCTCCAGAGATACCAATTACCTGGAAAACTGCCAGAACAGGACTGACATCGGAGAAAGTGACCGCTTTCCCCGAGGTTCCAGACTATCTTACTGAGCTATTCCAGAGGAGTTGTGAAAATTGTACAGACCAGAAACATCGAAAACACTTAGCCGAAGTCCTGTGCAAAAACCAGGAGAGCTTTGCGAAAAACAAACTAGAGTTAGGTACATGTTCTGTCATCAAACATTCCGTCGATACTGGCACAGCGACACC